>NW_026086726.1:0-12495 GCF_022539395.1 Myiozetetes cayanensis | reverse complement strand
TGGGGAAAGGCCGTGACATCACAAAGGGGCAATGGCAGGTGGGGGGGCTGCACTTTGACATTCTGTGACGTTGGTTCTTTGGTTTCCAGTGGCTATTCCAGAATGGAGAGGATGGGCTGTGACATCACAAAAGGGCCTCAAGCCCCTGGGAATAAATTACTTCTAAGTCTTCAAATCTTCTGTGGATAATTAGGCAGATCTCAGAATTGCATTCAGTGAATAATGTATTGTATTAATAAAACCATGAGAAAAGATGTCTTTTTTGTGGTCTGTTCACTTTTTTCCTGGTTTTACATTGATATCAGCAATCCCCAGTCGATATTGATCCCAAGCACCTCCTAATTCAGTCTCAATAGGTACAAAAATCAAGACCCCTTTTGTCTGACAATCCATCAGAGTTTATCTCTATCCCCACCCCATCATTCCCTCATCCAACCCCTGGGACCCAAAGCAGCCTTGGGTCAATCTGAGCTTCCTCCACTAAAGGCTGGGCCTGCAGATTTCAGCTCCTTGGCACCAACTCCCACCTGCTTGGCTTGGAGAAAGAGCTGCACGAGACACAGAGGGATGTTCATTTATTGCCAGCAAACAAAACCAGAGGAAGGCACAGCTCAGTAAAAAATCCCTTAATCCTCTGCTGTATATTAAGTCCATATTGTCTCCACTGAAGTCCACTTTCTGCAGTAGGTTGCCTGAGAACAATGGTAAACACCTTCTGTGTCAAGCACAGATCCCAAGATCCCCCAAACACTCCCTGTCCCAGATTCTGTCCATATTTGCCCTTTGCACACAGCGAGTCACATACTGAAGTCACAAGTTCCCTTGATCCACAGAGGGAGGAAAAGGGAGAAAGTGAATGAATTTCTGTGCTGTTCAGAGCTAAATCTGCACTTATCCCAATATTCTGGGCTTACAGGACCTTGATCAAACACATTCTGCACCATTTGTTCACTGGGTAAACATCTGTGTGGATGGGCAGGCCCAAGGAGTGGTGGGGAATGGAGTTCCATCCAGGGGTGTTCCCAGGGCTCAGCACTGGGCTCAGGGCAGTTCAATATCTTTGTCAATGATCTGCACAAGGGGTCAGTGCAGCCTCAGTCAGTTCACAGGTGACACCAAGCTGGGTGGGAGTGTTGATGAGCTGGAGGGCAGGAAGGCTCTGCAGAGGGATCTGGACAGGCTGCATCGATGGGCCCAGGACACTTCGAGGAGGGTCAACAAGGCCAAGTGCTGGGTCCTGCCCTGGGCTCACAACCACCCCAAATCCCGGGCCATGGCCTGCAGCTGGTCCCCAGAGCCTGTCCTGTGTCCTTAATCCCCCCTTTTCCAAGGACTTGGTGGGACAAGGGAGCTCTGTGCTCTGGGTACGGAGGGAGCTCCAAGAGCCACTGGAGTGGGAACCACAACTCATCAGGTTTGTGTTCTTTCGGAGGTCTGGAACTGGTGAGACTTAGAGCCACAGGAAGATTCCTACTCATGGCCAATATACAAAAAATGTAAGGATGATACATCCTAATAAACATCAATACTCTTCCCTGAGCTCTGTGCCATGTCCCAGCAGCATCTGATGTGTCACCTTTTCTCAAGGGATTTCTATACAGGAAGAGGTTTAGACACAGACATAAGAAAAAGTTGTTCTATGATAGATATAAAAAAAAATTAAAGTATTGACTAATGTGCTGTTTAAACTTCTGAAAGATTGGCAGCTCCCTGATGCTCAAAGCATGAAACCAGTCAATTGAGAGGCACTGAATGACCAGAAAGCAATTGGAGGAGGAAACCAGGGAGCAGCAGGAAGGACACACACCCAGCAAGTCTACTGAAGGGATGTCCTGAGACATGGGCATTCATACAGGAGAGCTGGAAACACCTGAAGGGAGAGGAAGTTCTGGACTGAAAAGTGGTAATACAGGTAGAGGGGAAGGTCAGAATTTCTTCTCCTGCCATCAGTACACTTCCAGGACATTCTTGTTCTGTCATGATGAGAACACTTGGCCATTTCTTAGAAATACCAAATGACCTATTAATGAAAATGTGCTTATATAGTATTTAAATGTAAAAGTATTAAAATTGTGCCTCTTTCCAGGCAATTTTTCCTCCTGTGGGCACTTCCCTCACAGCCCCAGCCCCTCTGAAGGGCACAGCAGCTCCTGGGCCACAGACAGGAGTCTCAGCATCCTCTGCAACCAGAGAGCTGCAGACTGGACATGACACAAAGAATTGGAGAGGAGTCAAAATTCAGGAGCCCTGGTGTCATCTGCAGGAGATGCCCAGCACAGCCTGACTGTGCCCCTCAGTGCCAGCCCCTCTGCCCAGCCCAGCACAGAGTCCTGGCCCAGGGACAGAGCAGCCTGTCCCCAGGGGGGTTGCAGAAAGAGCTTTCTCTGTGCCATGGATTCCTCTTTGCAGGCACAGAAATGCTGCTTTGCTCTTCTGCAGGGACATCCCTTTGCCCAGGGCAGTGTGTCCAGGTTGCCTTGGCCACTTGCAGATCCCAGCCTGGGATCCCTGCAGGGCCCTGAGCTGGAGGGGCTGCTCTGCAGAGGGAGGGGCTGTGGCACCCTGGGCTGAGCCTGCCCTGGCCATGCTGGTCAGGCTGGGAAGCAGAGCCAGCAGGATGGGGATCACTGCTGCTGAACCCCTTTCCAACCTTTCAGAAGGCTCAGTAGCCATGGACAAGGCAGGGCAGGATTATGGGGTGTCTCCAGTGGCACAAAGGAATGAAGGGGCTGCTGGGACACTGCAGGGCCTCAAGGAACCAAAGGATCCCTGGGACACTGTGTGATGAAAAAGAGAATAGAATACAGAGGGGCATAATGTCATGGTGTCAGGAGGTTATTTCATGGTAGAAAAGTAAACCTGGGACAGTGCAGAACTTATGGAATCAATGCTCCATTGGGACACTGGGAATATCATGGAACCGGGGAACCCTGTGACACTGCAGGGCCTCCTGGAACTTAAAGGCCATTGTGACACTCCAGGGCCTCCTGGAGCCAAAGGAACCCAGGGACACTGTGGAATCTCATGGAACCAAAGGGACCCTGTAATAGTGACAAGGGTGACATCAGACTGTGACCTGTCACTGCTGGGGTTTCACAGGGCTCCATCTCGGGCCCTGTGCTCTCCAACATCTCCATCAATGACTTGGACTCAGCACTGGAAGGGACACTGAGCAAGTTTGCAGGTGACCCAAAACTGGGAGGAGCTGCTGAGCCCCTGCAAGGCAGGAAGGCCCTGCAGAGAGACCTGGACAGATCCCAGGGCTGGGAATCACCAACCATGGGAAGTTCCCCAGGGGGAAGGGCCGGATCCTGCCCTGGAATGGGGCAACCCTGGCTGGACGGACACACTGGGAATGAGAGGCTGGGAAGCAGTGCCGGGAAAGGGCCCTGGGGGTGCTGGTGGGTGCCAGTTGTCCCTGAGTCAGCAGTGCCCTGGCAGCCAGGAGGGCCAAGCCTGTGCTGGGGGCATCAGGGAGGGGATTGTCCCGCTCTGCTCTGCCCTGGGGCGGCCTCACCTGCAAGATTGGGGCAGTTTGTGGTGGACACAATGGAAGGGAGAGATTGAGCCATTGGAGAGTGTCCAAAGGAGGCCACGAGGATGGGGAAGGGCCTTGATTTGAAGCCATGTGAGGACACTGAGGGCACTTGGTGTGTTCATCTGGAGAAGAGGAGACTGAGGGGAGACCTCACTGCAGTAACAACTCCCTGGGGAGAGGCAGAGGAGGGGCAGGCCCTGAGCTCTGCTCTGGGGGGACCAGGGACAGGACTGAGGGAATGGCCTGGAGTTGTGTCAGGGCAGGGTTAGGCTGGATCTTGGAAACAGGTTCTTCCCCCAGAGAGTGGTTGGGCACTGAAGAGGCTCCCCAGGGAGAGACCTTTATTCTCTTCTCTTCCCGTGAGGTTCAGGAGCAGTGGTCACTGCGTTGGTCTCGCTTATCTGGAGGCTGAGCCTGCAGCAACCGCTGGTCTGCCACGTGGGAGATTGGACAGTGCTGGCCGTGTGGGACAATCTTGCTTTTCTGAGGAATGGGATGAGATTTGGTTTGCTAATTATTTTGCTAGTTCTTGGGTTTGGTTGTGTATATCCTGTTTTTTTCCCTTTTTGTCCCTTTTTCCCCTTTCCCTTTCTTTTTGGGGAGCGTTTAGATTCCCTTCACTGTGAACACAGCATTTTAATTTTATAAAACTGTAATATAGGTAAAATATATATATTCATATAATGAACTTGATTTCAGGTTCTTCAATTTTTATAGCTTTTTTTTTTTTCCTTTGCCCTGAGAAAAGAAAGGAAAGAGAAGGGGTTATTACTCTGAGTTCGGGCATTTGGCAGAGAGCCAAGTTCGAACCATCACAAGAGCTAAGGGTTGGACTGGATGATCCTTGGAGGTCCCTTCCAACTCAGCACATTCTGTGACTCTGGGATTATCAACCCTGTGTTCAGTAGAAATCCAAAACACAGCCCAGCACTGGCCACAGGGAAGAAATTTAACTGGACTCCCCCTGAAAGCAGCACACCCATTATGGGCTCTCTCACAAACATCCCACAGTCCATTTGCCACCTGGAACCAGTGACTCTGAGTTCCTGCTTTCCCAGCCCCAGGGATGGTGTCCTTGTCTGCTCATTCCTCCACACTTTCAGGGATGGCATCTTAACCAGACAAGCCCCTGGGAATAATTTCCTTCTAAGTCTTCAATTCTTCTGTGGTTAATTACACAGATCTCAGTAGTGCAATCCAAGTGAATATATTGTATTATTAAAACAATGAATAAAGATGGTTTTTTTGTGGTCTGTTCACTTTTGTCCTAATTTTAAATTGATATCAGCAATCCCCAGTCAGTATCAATCCCAAGCACCTCCTAATTCAGTCTGAATAGATAAGAAAATCAAGACCCTTTGTGTCCTACAATCCATCAGACTTTATCCCTATCCCCACCCCACCATTTTCTCATCCAAGCCCTGGGACTCAAAGCAGCCTTGGACAAATCTGAGCTTCCTCCACTAAAGGCTGGACCTGCAGGTTTCAGCTCCTTGGCACCAACTCCCACCTGCTTGGCTTGGAGAAAGAGTTGCACAAGACAGTGGGTTTCTGTGGCTGTGTTTTGGTAACAGGGGGGCTACAGGGGTGGTTCCTGTTAGAATTTGCCTGAATCTTCCCCTGTGCCATGGAGCCAATACCAGCTGCTCCAGGACGGAGTTCCTGCCACTGGCCAAGGCCAAGCCACTTAGGAGTGACAGTAACACCTGTGGGATAACATATTTCAGAAGAGAGGAGAGTTGCACAGAAAAAATTCCAGCCTGGGAAGAGCACAGTGAGAACATGGGATAACAACATAGACACCAAGGGCAGTACAGAAGGAGGGGCAGGAGGGACCCCCCAGGAGCAGGAGAAGGACTCAGAGCTGAGGCCCCTGCAGCCCCTGGGGGAGCATCGGGGTGCAGAGACCCCTCTGTAGCCCCTGGAGGCTCCCACGTTGGAGCAGGGGGATGCAGGAAGGAGGCTGTGACCCCGTGGGCAGGCCCAGGATGGAGCAGGTCCTGGCAGGGACCTGTAGCCCATGGAGAGGGAAGCCCAGGCTGGAGAAGGTTTTTCCTGGGCAAGACTCGTGGCCCTGTGGGGGACCCATGCTGGTTCAGCTCATCCCTGAAGGACTGACCCCATGGAGCAGGGACCCACGGGACAGCAGAGTGGGAGGAGCTGCTGCCCGAGGGATGGACTCAACATCTGACTCCAACCTCCTTCCCCATCCCCCTGCACTGCTGGGGGGGGTGGGGGGAGGGAGAGCTGAGAAGGAAGGAGGGGTGGGGGGAAGGTGTTTTTAAGACTACTTTATTTCTCATTCTTTGGCTTTTATCCTGTTAGGAAGAAATTTAAGTACTATCCCTACTTTGAGTCTGTTTTGCCCTTTAGTGAGCAACTTTCTCCTAACCCTTATTTCTACTCAGGAATCCTCAGCTTTTCTCTTTTTCTTCTCCTCTGTGGAACTGTAGAGGGAGAGGGAGGTAGTGACTTTCAGTTGGTGTTTGAAATGCAGCCAGGGTCAGCCCACTACACCAACCCATGTGCTTGAGGCCCTTTTGTGATGTCACAGCCCATCCTCTCCATTCCGGAATAGCCCTTGGCAACCAAAGAACCAACACCCTACACCCCCAAAGTGAAGTCCCACCCATGTGCCATGGGTACCACTGTGATGTCACAGCCTGTCCTCTCCATTCCAGAACAGCCCCTGGAAACCAAAGATCCCACATCACAGAATGTCACAGTGCAACCTCACCCATCTGCTGTGGCCCCTTTGTGATGTCACGGCCTTTCCCCCAGGAAAGAAAGCCTGTGACCTTCGGGTTTCAGGTGCACTATGTGGGACACCCTGGGCACTCTGTGGGAAGCAGGAGCTTTCTTTCCTGGCACCTTTCTCCTGGGAGAAATCTTCATCCATGTTCAATTTGGGGAGTCGGACCAGCTATCTCTGTGCATGGCTCCGGAAAGCAAAGCGCAGCATGTTACCCTAGGAAAGACCGCTTGTAGCCTTGGTCTCTTAGGTGCAGGTGTTGGGACACCCAGAGCACTCCAGGCGCAGCAAGACCCTTCTGTCCTGGCACCATTTGTCTGGGAAGAATCTTCAGCTGTGTTCAATTTGTGGAGTCAGACTGGCAATTTCAGCACCAGGCTTCTGCAAGAGAAGGACAGCCCTTTCCCCCAGGAAAGGAAGCCCTTACCCTCTGTCTCTCGTGTGCACTTGGTGGCCTATGATTGGTTCTGCATGGGCAGTCTCCTTCTCCATAGGGGTGTAATTGGCCTCAGATCCTCTGTAGCTTCAGCTCCAATACACAAGTGGTT
This sequence comes from Myiozetetes cayanensis, assembly GCF_022539395.1. Lineage (NCBI taxonomy): Eukaryota > Metazoa > Chordata > Aves > Passeriformes > Tyrannidae > Myiozetetes > Myiozetetes cayanensis. The sequence goes on along the minus strand of NW_026086726.1, from coordinate 5,657 downwards.
GCACTTGCGTCTCACCAGGCACCTTTTGCCAGAGGTTCCAGGAGGGACCTTTATCTCCAGCTGCAAAGTACATTCTTTATATCTGGTCCCGTCCTGTCTGGGCCAAGAGCCACGGCATGTGCAATCTCTTTCTTAATCTGCTTGAAAGCTTGTTCCTGTTCAAGACTCCATTGGAAATTATTGTTTTTACGGGTCACAAAGTAAAGAAGTCTCACAATTTGACTGTACTCAGGGATGTGCATCCTCCAAAAACCTGTGGCCCCCAGACAAACTTGTGCCTCTTTCTTGTTCATTGGTGGAGCCATTGCTACAGTCCTGTTGATAACTTCTGTTGGAATCTGGTGATGTCCATCTTGCAACTTCACCCCCAGGAGCTGGATCTCTCTGGCAGGTCCCTTGACCTTACTCTTCTTGATGGCAAAACTGGCTTTGAGGAGAATCTGGAGGATTTTCTTTCCTTTGTCGAAAACTTCTTCTGCTGTGCCTCCCCATACAATGTGGTTGTCAATGTACTGGATGTGCTCTGGGGCCTCACCCTTCTCTAGGGTGTCCTGGGTCAATCCATGACAGATGGTGGGACTGTGTTTCCACCCCTGGGGCAGTCCTTCCAGGTGTACTGCACACCCCTCCACGTGAAAGAAAACTGCAGCCTGCACTCTGGGCCAAGGGAATGGAGAAGAAAGCATTTGCAATGTCAGTGGTAGCACCACTTCACTGTCTTGGACTCCAGCTCATATTGGAGCTCCAGCATGTCTGGAACAGCAGCACTCAATGGCAGCGTGACTTCATTCAAGCCACCATAGTCCACAGTCAGTCTCCATTCGCCATCAGATTTATGTACAGGCCAGGTGGGGCTGTTGAAGGGTGAGTGAGTTTTACTGACCACCCCTTGACTCTCCAACTTCCAGATCATCTCATGAATGGGGATCACAACATCTTGCTTTGTCTGGTACTGTCGCCTATGCACTGTTGTTGTGGCTCTTGGCACTTGATTGTCGACTAGCAGGAATCCCACAACAGAAGGATCTTCTGAGAGGCCAGGCAGGGCAGTCAATTGCTTGGATTTCTCCTCAGTCACCGTGGCTACACCAAAAGCCCATCATTACCCCTTTGGGTCCTTGAAGTACCCTCTTCTGAGGTAATCAATGCCAAGGATACAGGGGGCTCCTGGCCCCTTCACAATGGCATGCTTTTCCCATTGGTCTCCAGTCAAGCTTACTTTGCCCTCTACCACTGACAACTCCTGTGACCCTCTTGTCACCCCAGAAATAGAAACAGTCTCTGTAGTCTTGTGTTCAGACGGCATTAGTGTACACTGGGCACCGGTATCTATCAAAGCTCGCTATTTCTGTGGATCCGATGTGCCAGGCCATTGGACCCACATAGCCCAGTAAACCTGATTATCTTCCTGGTCCCTTTCCTTCTCCTGGCAGAAGGCAGGGCCCTCTATTGGTCCTTGTCAGAGCATTCACCATTGGATTTCCTCTTTGCTACACTAGAGGTCTTCTCATCATCATGGAAGCAGACTTCAGCCTTCTTGTGTCTTGAAGATCACAAATGCTCCATCTTTTTCTGGATGCAGAGGGCAGCACAATGTCAGAGGAGGGGGAAAAGGCTGAAGGACTTCATGCCTCCTTTAGCTCATACTGTAACACTAAAACAAGCTGTCCTCAGTACATTAAACTCACAGGGCAGTAAGTTTGTGGCAGGGAGCTGAATGATGCCCCCAGAATCCAGTAGGAAATGCTCAGTGACCTGCCTTGCCAATTAGACCCCCACGAGGCCCTGGGCACAGAAGGGATTCACCCGAGTGCACCATCCCATGGCATGTACAGGACATCCAGGGGATCAGGCCCATCCAGCGTGGGTTTGGGAAAGGCAGGTCCTGCCTGACCAACCTGGTCTCCTTCTGTGACAAATGACCCACTCAGCAGCTGAGGGAAAGGCTGAGGATGTGTCTGTCCTGACTTCAGGAAAGCCTTTGACCCCATCTCCCACAGCATCTCCTGCACAAACTGGCTGCTCATGACCTGGACGAGGGAACTGTTTGCTGGGGGAAAAACTGGCTGATGGCCCAGGGAGTGGTGGGGGAAGGAAAGAAATCCAGGTGGGACCGGTCACTAGTGGGGTTCCCAAGGGCTCAGGGTTGGGGCTGCTCCTGTTTAACATCGTTATTGGTGATCTGGATGAGGGGATTGAGTGCCCCTCAGGAAATTGGTGGATACCATGAAGTTGGGTGTGAGTGTGGATCTGCTGCAGGGCAGGAAGGCTCTGCAGAGGGATCTGGACAGGCTGCATCAATCAGGCCAAGTGTCAGGGCCTGCACTTGGGTCCCAACAAGCCCCTGGAAAGCTCCAGGCTGGGGGCAGAGGGGCTTGAGAGCTGCTCAGCAGGAAGGGACTTGGGGGTGCTGCTTGACAGTGACTGGATATGAGCCAGAGTGTGCCCAGGGGGGCAAGAAGGCCAAGGGCACCCTGGCCTTTCTGGAGAACAGGGTGGCCAGCAGGACCAGGGCAGTGATTGTCCCTCTGTGCTGGGCACTGGGGAGGCCCCACCTCGAGTGCTGTGTCCAGTTCTGGCCCCTGAGTGCAAAAAGTCCCTGGAGGGGCTGGAGTTTGTCCAGAGGAGGGAACGGAGCTGGGGAAGGGTCTGGAAAACATGTCTGATGAGGAGCAGCTGAGGGAACTGGGGTTCTTTAGTCTTCAGAAGAGGAGGCTCAGGGAGCACCTCATCACTCTCTACAAGGGATCAGACCCAGTCAGCAAGGGTTGAGGAGGGGCAGGTCCTGTTTGACCAACCTGATCTCCTTTTATGATCAAGTGACCCGCCTGGTGGATGAGGGGAAGGCTGTGGATGTGGTCTATCTGGACTTCAGCAAAGCCTTTAACACTGTCTCCCATAATATACTCCTGGAAAAGCTGCAGCCCGTGGCTTGGACAGGGCACTCTGTGCTGGGTTAGGAACTGGCTGGAGGGCCGGGCCCAGAGAGTGCTGGTGAATGGGGCTGCATCCAGTTGGGATCCAGTCACCAGTGGTGTCCCCCAGGGATCAGTGCTGGGCCCAGTCCTGTTTAACATCTTTATCGATGATCTAGATGAGGGGATTGAGTCCATCATTAGTAAATTTGCAGACGACACCAAGTTGGGAGGGAGTGTTGACCTTCTGGAAGGCAGGAGGGCTCTGCAGAGGGACCTGGATAGGCTGGAGAGTTGGGCTGATTCCAACGGGATGAAGTTCAACAAGGCCAAGTGCCGGGTCCCGCACTTTGGCCACAACAACCCCTGCAGCGCTACAGGCTGGGGACAGAGTGGCTGGAGAGCAGCCAGGTGGAAAGGGACCTGGGGGTGCCGATTGACAGGAGGCTGAACATGAACCAGAGTGTGCCCAGGGGGCCAAGAAGGCCAATGGCATCCTGGCCTGCATCAAGAACAGTGTGGCCAGCAGGAGCAGGGAAGTGATCGTTCCCCTGTACTCAGTGATGGTGAAGCCGCACCTTGAGTATTGTGTTCAGCTCTGGGCCCCTCAGTTCAGGAAGGATATTGAGGTGCTGGAGCAGGTGCAGAGAAGAGCAACCAGGCTGGTGAAGGGACTTGAGCACAAGTCCTATGAGGAGAGGCTGAGGGAGCTGGGGTTGTTTAGTCTAGAGAAGAGAAGGCTTAGAGGTGACCTCATCACTCTCTTCAACTACCTGAAGGGAGGTTATAGCCAGGTGGGGGTTGGTCTCTTCTCCCAGGAAACCAACAACAGGACAAGGGGACATGGGCTCAAGGTGACTCTGGAAGAAGGGGGGGTCACAATGTGGAGAAAAGATGTCTAGGAGGGAGGAGCACTGGAGGGCTGCTGAGAGGGGCAGGACAGGGCGTGTCCTGGGCACAGGGCAGGACACAGGCTGTGTGGATCAGGTGTGCAGCAGTGATGGGCAGAGCTGCTTTGGGGAAGGCAGGAGGATGATTGCTTCCTTCAACCCCCAGGGGACTGCGAACAAAAGGGGGTGATTTTCAACACTTCCCAATGGGTTCAGGGCAGAGTGTAACAGCTGGGAGGTGCTGAAATGCTTTAGGCATCAGAACCATCCACCTGGAACCACAAATCACAGAAAAACTGGGCTTGGGGTGGTGTCAAACAGGGAAAAAGGAGATGTGGGATTGAGCCACATAGGTGGGAAAATTCTTGTCTAGTAAATCCTCAGTAATGGGAATGTGGAAGGGACACGGGGCTGAGCTCTCTCCAGAGCCACAGCTGGGCAGGGTATTCATTTCTTGATCCTCACAGATGACAGATGGTGGATCTGGGATCCCCACCATTTCTCAGTGTGTGCAGCACCTGGGGGAGCTGCAGGCTCTCAGCCTGTGCCTTTCTCCTCCCAGGCAGCTGGTCCAGGTCCCAGGCAGGTACAGCCACCAATGGGGAAGGATTCCCTCCTCACACACTCAGTGACCCTCAGCATCAGGGCCAAGGCTGCCCAGCTGCCACCACCAGGACATGAGGAGGTTCATCAGCTGGGATCTCACTGGGCTGGAATGGCATATCCTGCTCACTGCTTCCTCTCCCCATCACGCCTTCTCTGGTCTCTTCTCTTTTCTTAAGAGCCCATGTCAGCAAGCTGGGCATATTTGTATGAGCCTGCTGGTTCCGCATTCATCTAAAGGATCAAGATGGGAGCTGGGGGAGGAGTTCAGTGTCTGGGATGGTTCCTGCACAGGACACCAAGAATCATGAGCTCTACATTTCTCTAACAGACAGCAACCCCTCGACTAAGACAATATTCCCTGTCAGAGTCAAGTGATAACTTGTGAGTCCTTCCAAATTTTCTTTCCTTCTGGATATGTTTTGTCCACATTGTGATCCACCCTTCTTCCAGGGTCAACCATTCCCCTCTGGATCTGAATCCTATGCTGTGTCCTAACCTTGCTCCTCTTGTCGTCCACCCCCATCAGCACCCTCGTCCTGGAGAGATGGGGCCACTGAGCACTGGGACAGCCCAGCCTGGAGACATCCCCATGCCCATCAGTTCCCTCTGATACTCTCCCTGCCCTGCACTCCCTGCTGTCCCCGTGTCTCTGCCCCCCAACCTGAGTGGGACCAACCCCACCCCCAGCTCCCCTTTGGGCTCAGCCCGCTTGGGGCAGGGCTCAAGGTCTGTGCTGCCATTGCCCTGCTCTGCTTTGCTCAGCCCCTGCTCTCTACTCACACACAGTCCTGTGGAACTTCACAGAATCACATCCAATATTCAAGTGGAAGGGACCCACAAGGATCATCGAGTCCAACTCCTGAACCTTCCCTGGACCATCCCCCAGAGTCACACCACGTGCCCGGGAGTATCGTCCAAACACTTCTTGTACTTGCACCCAGCCAGCGGTGCTGAACCCCCACACAGGCACCTCCTGCTCCCAGACAGCAGCATCTCCAGCCTCTGGGTAAGGGAGAGGGGATGCAGCCATCACCTAAGTTATCCCAAACAGGGCATTCACGTCCAACCTTGATGTCTGCCTCACCCCTCTGGGAGGATCTGTGGGCATGTGCTGGGAATTCCTGAAGGCACTGCCATTCCTGGAGGAGCTGCATTTCTGCTGTTCCCCCACTGTCCTGGCTTTAGCTCTCCTGAAGGAAACATTTGCTTGGAGAGGCCTCAAAACAACCCCCAGGTCCTTCTCCAT
>NW_026086725.1:0-12511 GCF_022539395.1 Myiozetetes cayanensis | reverse complement strand
GTGATGTCAACAATGTCCCCAATAATGTCCTGCTGTCTCTGTGATGTCACCACTGTGCTGAGCTGTGACACCAATGTCCCTGTCATGTCACCGATGGCAGTGATGTCCCTGTGACATCACAGAATTCCCTTTCTTGTCACCAGTCCCCTGGGATGTCACTGCTTTCCAGTGATATCACTGATGTCTGTGTGATGTCACCACTGTCCCCTGTGATGTCATCAATGTCCCCAATGATATCACTGGTGTGTTCACCTCCACCCCCAGTGATGTCATCAATGTCCCTGTGACATCACAGCTTTCCCTTTGCTGTAAGCAGTCCCCTGTGATGTCACTGGTCCCCAATGATGCCACTGCTGTCCTTGTGATTTCACCACTGTCCCCAGCAGTGCCACAATGTCCCTATGATGTCCCCGATATCCCTCTGATGTCACTAGACCCCTTTGATGTCACCGATGGCTTTGTGCCATCACGACTGTCCCTTTGTTGTCAACAGTCCCCTGTGACATCACTGGTCCCCAATGATGTAAATTCTGTCTCTGTCACCACTGTCCCCAGTGGTGGCACCATGTCCCTGCTGGGGACACCAATGTCCCTGTGATGTCACAAGATGCCTTTGATGTCATTGATGTCCCTGTCACAGCTCTCCCTTTCTTGTCACCAGTCCTCTGGGATGTCACTGGTCCCCAGTGATATCACCCATGTCTGTATGAAGTCACCAGTGTCCTCTGTGGTGTCACCAATGTCCCCCATGATGCCACTGCTGTCTATGTATTGTCACCCTCATCCTTATGAAGTCATCAGTGTCCCCTGTGATGTCACCGATGTCCCTGTGACATCGCGGTTTTCCCATTGTTGTCACCAGTCCCCTGTTTTGTCATTGGTTTCCAGTGATGTCACTGCTGTCTCTGTATTGTCACCACTACCCCAGCTGTGGCTCCATGTCCCCCTGAGGTCACTGATTTCCCTGTGACATCAGGGCTTTCCTTTTTTGTCACCAGTCCTCTATGATGTCACTGGTCCCCAATGATTTCTCTGCTGTCCCTGTGATGTCACCTCTGTTCCTGATGATGTCACTGGTGTCTCTATGATGTCAACCCTCTCCTTGTGAATTTACCAATGTCCCTGTGATATCACAGCTCTCCCTTTGTTATCAACATTCTCTTGTGATGTCACTGGTCCCCAGTAATGTCACTGCTGTCACTGTGATTTCACCACTGTCCCCAGCAGTGCCACCATTTCCCTGTGATGTCACCAGACCCCTTTGATGTCACCGATGTCCCTGTGACATCGCTGCTGTCCCTCTGTCATCACTCTGATGTCACTGGTCCCCAGAGTTGTCCCTGTTGTCTCAGTGATGTCACCACTGCCCCCTGTGATGTCACCAATGTCCCCGATGATGTCACTGCTGTCTCTGTGATGTCACCCCTGGCCTTGTGAAGCCACTGATGTCCCCTGTGATATCAAAGATGTCATCGTTAATGTCACTGGTGTCTCTGTGGTGTCATCACTGTCCCCTGTGATGTCAACAATGTCCCTAATGATGTCCTACTGTCTCTCTGATGTCACCACTGTGCCAAGCAGTGGCACCACTTCCCCATCATGTCAACGACAGCAGTGATGTCCCTGTGACATCACAGCTGTCCCTTTGTAGACAACAGTCCTCTGTGATGCCACTGGTCCCCAGTGATGTCACTTCTTTCTATGTGATGTCACCACTGTCCCCAGCAGTGCCACCATGTCCTTAGGATGTCACCAATGTCCCTGTGATGTCAGTGATGTCCCTGTGATGTTATCAGACCCCTGTGATGTCACAGGTGGCTTTGTGCCATCACGGCTGTCCCTTTGTTCTCAACACTCCCCTGTGATGTCACTGATCCCCAATGATGTCACTGACTTTCCTGTGATGTCACCCCTGTCCACTCTGATGTCACCGATGTCCCCGATGTTTTCACTGGTGTCACTGTGATGTCACCCCTGTCCTTTTGAAGTCACTAAAATCCCCTGTGATATCACCAATGTCCCTGTGACATCACGACTGTCCCTTTGTTGTCAGCAGTCCCCAGTGATGTCACTTCTGTCTCTGTGATATCACCTCTGTTCCCAGCAGTGGCAACATGTCCCTGTGATGTCACCAATGTCCCTGTGATGTCACCAGACCCCTTTTATGTCAACGATGTCCCTGTGACATCGCAACTTTCCCTTTCTTGTCACCAGTCCCCTGAGATGTCGCTGGTCCCCACTGATACCATCAATGTCTGTGTGATGTCACCACTGTCCCCTGTGTCCCCAGTGATGTCACTGCTCTCTCTGTAATGTCACCCTTTTCCTTGTGAAGTCACCAATGTCCCTACTGATGTCACCGATGTCACTCTGACATCACAGTGGTCCCTTTGTTTTCACCAGTTATCACAAGTATACTTGTCCTCAGTGATGTCACCTAGGTCCCTGCAATGTCACCAGACCCCTTTGATGTCGCTGATGTCCCTGTGACATCACAACTGTCACCATTTTTAACCAGCCCCCTGTGGTGTCACTGGTCCCCAATGATGTCACTGCTGTCCCTGTGGTGTTACCACTGTAACCAGAGGTGACACCGTGTCCCTGTGATGTCACTGATATCCTTATGATGTCACCAGACCCCTGTGATGTCACTGGTATCCAGTGATGTCACGTATGTCCCTGTGATGTCACCAATATCCCCAAAGATGTTACTGATGTCTCTTTGATGTCAGCCATGTACTTGTGATGTCACTCACGTCCCATGTGATGTCAGTGGGACGTCGGTGACAGGTGTCTCTTTCTTTTCACCTATCCCCTGTGGTGACACTCGTCCCCAATGATGTCATCAATGTCCCTTTCATTAGGATTAGGGTTGCGGTAAGGGTTTAGGGTTAGGCTTAAACTTAGGCATAGGCTTAGGTTTTAGGGTTAGGTTTAGGGTTAGGGGTTAGGTAATGTTTGGGTTAGAGTAAGGGATACGGTCAGGGTATCGCGGGTGGGGTTCGGTCCCGCGACAGACCCAGCGGCACATCTTGTATGGGGGACAGGACACACACACACACAAGTGTATGTGACCCACAAAATGGCGTTTATTAAAACAAGAAGACAGTTTATATACAGGGGGATACAGAAGGTTCAGGAATAGAGGTGGGTTTCTTGCTGGGGAACCTCGAATCCCGTGAGCTAGTGATAAGTGAACTTGGAGGGATAGGCTGCATAGAATATGTCTGGTCACGCCAGGGGAAGGGAGAGTTTAGGGAAGAATGGAAGGATTGTCCTGGGACCAGAGACATGGGAATCTGCAAAGGCTGCAAGGCTGCGGCCTTGTAGCTGGGTCCCAAGCAGTTCTGCGCAGCTGCAGTTACTAGGAGACTTCGATAGAGATCTCTTCTTCTGAGCCTTCTTTGTAGTTCTTTTGCATCTCTCGCCACTCTCTGTAGGCCTCTTCTGGTCCACCCCCGACATTTCCCCCTTCTCTGTTTTGCAAAACTGGAAAAGCTTGGGAAAAACTTTTAGTCATGGATTTTTTAACACAAAAAATTAGACAGGGAAGGAAGACAAGGATGGAGAAAGTGATAATTAGAAACAAAATGATTCCTTTAACAACCTTGTTGGCCCAATCAGAAAGGGAAGGAAAGTGAAGCCAGCTAAAGAGACCTGAAAAACCTTTGTCTTGGTTTATGGTGATGTCATTAACCAGTTGTTTTAGAGTGTTGATGCTTTGGAACACACTCTCAGAGTGGTCTGAGAAGTTCAGACAACACAGCCCTTCAAATTCTTGGCAACCATGGCCATGGGCAAGAAGTAAAAAGTCAATGGCTGCTCTATTTTGGAGAGTAGCTTCTTTGATTTTCAGGGTGTCTGCTAGCAGGCTCCCAATGGCGAGGGAAGTGGCATTGGCTTCGCTGGCCATCCAGCAGGCCATGTGGGCTAGAGTGGAGAGGGCTTTGGCTGCACCAATGTTGGCAAGTGGAAAACTACCCCAGAATCTCTGAGTATGGGACCAAGTTTGAAATTTGGGGTCACAGTCTGGTGGGACATGGATGTTTAGTTTATCCTCCTTGGCTGGATTGTTTTGAGGGACCTTGTGTGCCCGTGGTTTAGAATCAGGCACAACTGGGAGTGGTCTAGATTTGGTGCGCATTAAAATGTAGGATCTTTTGTTTCGAATGAGTTTGGGTCTGTCAGAAATTTGGTTCCTGATTATTTGCAATTTAGCTGGGTTGTACAGAGTAAGTTTTCCAATGGTACATGGCCCTCCCACTGGATTTTTCGGGATGCCTTGCCACGTTCTATCACCACAGATAAGAAAGTAGGTGGAAGGCAGTTTTGTGGGTCTAGAGAAACGTTCAGTGGGAAGAGGGTAAGGTTGGGAGTAATTGCACCATGCGGTGGTGTTAGTATAGATGGAAGAATTGGGGGATATGTTAGGTTCTAGGGTAAGGCGATTAGTAGTGGGTGTGAACCTAAAGCAAGTGGTAGCTACAGATGAGCCTAAAAGATCTAATTCTTGGGGATCTGTATCTAGGGTACCTAGACGTAGGAGAGTTTGGGAAATAGTGTCTGGGGAAGGAAGGAAATTATCTACAAGGGAAGTGTTTTGGATAAACCTGTTCCACTCAGGTATACCCACGAGACAGCTTTTAAAAGGATGACTCACGTTGTCGAGGGAAAGGCACATTGTGTTTGTGTTGGTAGCTTTGGCTAAGGTAATCCTCATCCCTTGGCTCGGATGGGCTCCCCATCTCTGTTGAAAATGGAGCGGCAGTAGCGTGCCCAGTGATACCCCTTCTTGCATATGGGACAGAGGGTCCTAGGAAACTTGGGGTTAGGATCTGGGTTAGGGCAATCTCGTGTAAAGTGTCCTGCCTGCTGGCATTTGTGGCACACACTATTAGCTCTGTGTGCCTCCATGATTGCTTCTGTGATGGCTTGTACTCTGACTGGTTCTGCCTCAATCAATGCATCTGCTATTATTTTGCTTTCATATTTGCTTGAGCCAATGTCTTTACAGGCTTGTATCATGGACATGGGTGTGGGGTTCACCAAGGAACGGAGAACAGGCTGACAATCTCGGTTAGCCTGTTCTATAGCTAATCGGATAAACAGGGCATCTTGGGCCTCTAAAGGTTTCACTTGCCGAGCTATTGCTTCCCTCAGCCTGGTGGCAAAGTCATAAAAGGGTTCTTTAAGGCCTTGCTGTATGTGTGCAAACGAAGGAGAAGTGGTTGTGGCTTCTGCCACAGTTTTGATGGCTTCTAAAGCCAGGCTTTTCGTTTTATCTAGCCTGCCGAAGGGTATCCTTGCCTGCATTCTGCTGGAGGAGTAGGGACCCTCCCCGTACAATTCATTAATTAAATCTTCCACAGGCACTCGCAGTGCATGGTGTGAGTTTTCAGCATATTGCCTTATGAGTTTTTTCCACTCTTGTTCAAAGAGGGAATACTGCATTAGGTTTAAAATCCCCTTTGTAATTACCTGTATATCAGTTGGTGTCAGGGTGTATGCTGCAAATAAGGAATCTAGCATTCCAGAAACAAAAGGAGAGTTTAAACCATAGTCTGTAACCGCTTTTTTCGCGTCCCGTAGGATGGGGTATGGGACCGGTTCCCATTCGGGGTCCCGATTGCTTTCTCGGAAAACCGGGAAAACTTTCAGCAATTCCAAGTCCCCTGCATCTTCTGCCTGCTTTCTCGGACCCTGCCACTTATTGCTTGCGGTAGGGGAGTCACAGCCTGTGTTGCTACCGGCTGGGGTGTCTGTTGTTGCAGGGTTTCTACTCGCGGCACGGAATCCCTGGGTGCAGTCAGAGAAACGCAGGCTCCGGCTCCTCCCCCCCGGGGCGGGCGCTGCGTGGTCTCGGGGAATGAGGGGGCGTGGAGTCAGGGCTAGAGTCACTTTGTGCGCTGACCTCATCCCGGGGTGGGGGCGTGTCTAGCTGTTTCACGCGCTTTAGGGTGGGGGGGTGGCTCTCGGCGCCATCTTGTGAGGGCGGTGGGCGGGGTTTGGTAGTTTTTTCGGGCTTTTCGGACGGAAGAGTCGGGCTTTCGTCGCTACTTTTGGCATGTCTCTGGTTTTTCAAATGTGGAAGGATGGCACGCCACGACATGAGAGCGAGACCTGCATTTTTATCGCCCTGTTCAAAGGCATGTCCCAGCGTGTCTCCTAGCTTGTACCACCGCCGATAGGTTAATAAATCTGGGGAAATGAGTTTGTTCTTGGAAAGCCATTTCGTTAAAGCTTTGAGGGACTTTTTATCTATGGGGTGACCCTCAAAGAGTAGTATGGCTTTAATGCGTTTATAAAACTGCTTTTCTGAGTTGGAAAGTGTGTTGCCCATATTGAAAGTAAAAGAAAAGGATTCTGGGATCACTCACAGGCTATCTTCAGTGAGGCGGTCCTCCAAACGCAGTCTGACGCTGGAGCGGGCTGCGACTACGATTCCCAGCGGCGTGTGTGGGGGCGCGGGGATCGCGGGAGCCTGGGCGGTTCCACTGAGGTGCTGCTCGGGTCCCGGCGCGGAGGAGGGCTGGGCGCTGGTTCCCGGCGTGGCGCGACTCCGCGGCGGCTCGGTGCGGCGGTGCCGTCCGAAGCGGCGGCTGCCCGGGCGGCGGGAGGGGGGGCAGCTGCACTGCTCGGGTGGCGGCGGCGCGCGGTCCCGGTTCCTCTCGCTCGGCGCGGGCTGTCCCAGCACCGGGGTTTCACGCAGCTGGTTTCTCGCAGTAACAGCGGCTGAAGACTGAGTGGGCAAAGCCCACTGGTGGCTTCTGTGAGTGGGGTCTTTGGGATAGACCGGACTCCGGAAATCCAAGTCTATCAGTAGCTCACGGGAGCTGAGATCTCTCTTAATATAAGAAAGATGAGTTCGAGCTCCACGTTCAGAGCGCCATTTATCGCGGGTGGGGTTCGGTCCCGCGACAGACCCAGCGGCACATCTTGTATGGGAGACAGGACACACACACACACACACAAGTGTATGTGACCCACAAAATGGCGTTTATTAAAACAAGAAGACAGTTTATATACAGGGGGATACAGAAGGTTCAGGAATAGAGGTGGGTTTCTTGCTGGGGAACCTCGAATCCCGTGAGCTAGTGATAAGTGAACTTAGAGGGATAGGCTGCATAGAATATGTCTGGTCACGCCAGGGGAAGGGAGAGCTTAGGGAAGAATGGAAGGATTGTCCTGGGGGCAGAGACATGGGAATCTGCAAAGGCTGCAAGGCTGCGGCCTTGTAGCTGGGTCCCAAGCAGTTCTGCGCAGCTACAGTTGCTAGGAGACTTTGATAGAGATCTCTTCTTCTGAGCCTTCTTTGTAGTTCTTTTGCATCTCTCGCCACTCTCTGTAGGCCTCTTCTGGTCCACCCCTGACACCGAGTGAGTCTGTCATCTCCAGGGTCAGACTCAGGCGACCAATGTCCTGAACCGCCTGCATGCAGGGTTAGGACTGCAGCTTCCAGTGCACCTTATCACCTGCCGTTTCGTCCCTCACCTGTCGCTGCAGGACTTTACAAGTGTGGGTATAACCCTAGAGTCTGCGCAGTGGATTTTTTAGGTGAGGCTCAGCTTGCGCAGAAATGATCCCATCCTTTACTCCTGAGGTTCATCTGCCAGGGCCTAGCAAGCTTGGACGGTGATAGTGAGGTCCTCAGGACGTAGGTTTGATTAGAGTATCCTTCTCTTGGATGGATGGCCTTACAGGGCTAAGCGAGCTCCATCTGCCCGGGTTTGAAATTAGAGTTGTCCTTCTCTAGGATGACTGCCGGAAGGCTAGTGAGCTCATCCTGCCCACGGACACATTTGACCCTTCAGTTTTGACCTGTCTGGCATGGGAGACCCTACCGGAGGCATATGCCACTGCCAGCACAGCTCGCAACCTCATAAGGGCATACTGAAATAGTTAGGACAAGCCCTGCTCTCCCAACTTTTCCTTCACAGCTTCCTACAGTTTAACCCAGGGACACTTCCTTGCCCTGAGCACCCCTCAAGACACTAGGAGAAGAAGAAGGGAAGAGGAGGGAAAAAAAAAAAAAAAAAAAACAAAAAAAACCCCAAAAAAACACCCCACAACCTAACAAACAAACAAAAAACCAAACAAAACCAAACAAACACCCAAAACAAACAAGCAAAAACCCCACAACAAACCCAAAACAACCACACAAACAAAACAAAACCAAACAAAACAAAAACAAAACCAACAACAAACACCAGCACAAAAACCCACAGAACAACAACGACAATAATAAAAGCACACCACATTCCTGGGCAGAAGCCACTAGAAGCCACTAGCAAGCCGAACCCATCATATCCCAACTCCCACTGCAACAACACCCGGCGATCCCGGCATACCCCCAGGCAATGGCAGGCACACGTGTTAAGAAGTCCCCGCATTCGCCCTAGGTTTGGGCACCCTCCACAACCCCTGCCCAGCCAAAACCCCCCAGCCTCCAGAATAAACCCACTACCCACCCCAAACCTCAGCCCGCAGCGTGCCACTGCAAGCTCCCCTTTCCACTGCCCGTCCGCGGCCCCCAAATGAGGCCGCCCGCCGGCCCCCCCACGTTGGCCTGGGGAAGCTCCAGGTCCGTCCACCCTCCCCCCTGCTCCTGCCCGGCCTGACCCGGCACGGCTCGACCAGGGGATTTCCCCGCGCTGAACGGGACCATCTGCCCGCCCCCGACGGTCTGGGGAACCCCGGGACCGTCCGGCCCCCTCCCTGCACCCGCCCAGTCCGACCCGGCGCGGCCCGGTCCCACGGCCCGGCCCCACATGGCCACCGGCCATCTGCCAACCGCTCCGCCGTTCCGACGTCGAAGCACAGCTCCCGACGGCTTCTCCAGGAGGTCGACTGCACAGATTGGTGCTGCAGCCTTTCCCATGCATGCAGGGCCACGACGAGCCGCGAGAGCAGGAGCGGGTCCCTCACCACCCACCACCCAGTTGCAGGAGCACGCCGAGCGCGTGGCCGCCTGCCCGCCCGCCATCTTGGCCCCCCCGCATGCTGGAGTATTAAGCAGTTTAATACAACATCCAATGTCATATCCCACTGCTGACTGACGTAGATAGTGTACGACATGCAGTTTTACAGAACAGAGCAGCAATCAATTTTTTACTGCTAGCACAAGGCCACGGGTGCCAGGAATTCAAAGGAATGTGTTGCATGAATTTGTCTGACCATTCATGCAGCATACACAAACAACTACAGACCTTACAGGAACGTTTGGATCATGTTACTTACAACACGTCACCGGTGACTGATCGGCTGAAAGGACTTGGAATGGGACCATGGCTTATGCAAATTGTACAATGGTTGGCGCCCGTTGTCTTTCTGCTTTTAGGAGTATGTGTTTTTCTGCCATGTCTGATACGATGTTCTCGCAACTTCATGGCTCAAACCGTATCTGCTTTGTTTAAAGAAAAGGAGGGAGATGTAGGGATTTTTAATGTTAATATAGATAATATACTGCACCTGTTAGAGCATAACCTTATGCTGCAGGTATAGGGTTTATAATGCTGATTTAGAGTACATGCTGCAAGCTGTGAGAACATAGCCTTATGTTGCTAGCATAGAAAATATGCAGTTGTAAGAACACAATCTTATGTTGCTAAGTAGAGGATATGCTGCTATGGGAAATAATCTTATGTTCCAATTCTGAAAACACGATCTGTTGTTCCGATGGCCTCCTGATGGTACCAGGATGTGAGACATTTACTAAGAGAAACAGTAGCAAAACTAGATATAGGAAACAGGGTCTCAGTACCGGCTATCAGGGTGAGAAAGAACATAAAGTATGCTAAAGAAACAAAGCCAATAGAAGATTATTAGATTTTTAGAAATTGTTAGAAAACTGTATAAAAGACTGCTGCTTGATTACAATAAATGGCACTCTCTGATCATCACATTGGTGTGCTGAGTCGTCCGTGCTCGCATGAAAACCCCCCAGGCAGGTGCCCTCCCAAAGACCCCCAAACATCCCTAACATCCCCAGTGAGGTCACCACTGTCCCTCTGATGTCACTGGTGTTCCCAGTGATGTCACAGCTGTCCAGTTGATGTCATCGCCATCCCAGCAATGTCACCAGACAGTTGTGATGTCACTGCTGTCCCCAGGGGTGGTCCCTGTGTCCCCAATGATGTCACCACTGTTCCCTGTGATGTCACCGCTCTCCCCAGCGATGTCACTGGTGTCCATGTGATGTCACCACTGTCCCCAATGATGTCACCGATGTCCCTGTGATGTCATTGGTGTCCCCAGGGGTGTCCCCAGTGTCCCCAATGATGTCACCACTGTCCCTCTGATCTCACCAACATCCCCAATGATATCACTGCTGTCGTTGTTGTGATGTCCCCACTGTGCCGAGAGGTGGCACCATGTTCCTGTCATGTCACTGATGCCAGTGATGTCCCTGTGACATCACAGCTGTCCCTTTCTTGTCAGCAGTCTCCTGTGACATCACTGGTCCTCAGTGATGTCACCCATCTCCCTGTCATGTCACCACTGTCCCCTGTGATGTCAACAATGACCCCGATGATGTCACTGGTGTCACTGTGATGTCACTCCTGCCCTTTTTGAAGTCACCACTGTCCCCTGTGATGTCACCAATGTCCCTGAGACATCACGGCTGTCCCTTTGTTTTCACCAGTCATCTGTGATGTCACTGGTCTTCTGTGATGTCACCCATTTCCCTGTGATGTCATCAGACCCCTTTGATGTCAGTGATGTCCCTGTGACATCACGGCTGTTCCCTGGTTTTAACCAGCCCCCTGTGATGTCACTGGTCCCCAGTGATGTAACTGCTGTCCCTGTGGTGTCACCACTGTCCCCTGTGATGTCACCATTGTCCTTAATGATACCACTGGAGTCACTGTGATGCCACCCCTGTCCTTGTGAAATCACCGATGTCCCCTGTGATGTCACTGATTTCCTTGTGATATCACGCCGGTCCCTTTGTTTTCAACAGTCCCCTCTGATGTCACTGGTACCCAATGATGTCACCCATGTCCCTATGATGTCACCACTGTCCCCTGTGATGTCACCAATATACCACATGATGTCACTGATATCGCTTTGATGTCAGCCATGTACTTGAGATGTCAGTGATATCCCATGTGTTGTCACCAATGTCCCTGTGACATCACAGCTGTCTCTTTGTTTTCACCAATCCCCTGTGATGACACTCGTCCCCAGTGATGTCACCAATGTCCCTTTCATTAGGGTTAGGGTTAGGTTAGGGTTTAGGGTTAGGATTAGGTTTAGGGTTAGGGTTAGGGTTAGGGTTAGGCATAGGCTTAGGTTTTAGGGTTAGGGTGTAGTGTTTATGGTAATAGGTTAGGGTTAGGGTTTGGAGTTTAGGGTTTGGGTTAGTGTTAGGGTTAAGGGTTAGGGTTAGGGGATTAGGGTTTAGGGTTAGGCTTAGGTTTATGTTTCGGCTTAGAGTTTAAGGTTGGGGTTAGGGGTTAGGGGTTAGGGTTTAGGGTTAAGGGTTAGGGTTAGGGTTAGGGGTAAGGGTTAGGTTAGGGTTAGGTTTTCGGTAATGCTTTGGTTAGAGTAAGGGATAGGGTTACAGTTAGGGTTTACGGTTTAGCATTAGGTTCAGGTTAAGATTTTTTTTTAAAGTTTAGGTCTGGGGTTCAGTTTAGATGAAGATACCTGCCAGCCCAAAGGTGCCCACACAGAAAGATCTTTTTCTTTGTGCAGTGCCGAGAGTGGTGCAGCAACTGCACTTGAGAGACACAGACTCAGGGTTTTCTTTCCTGGTAGGAACTGCAGTGCACACCCCCTCACTGCAGCCCCAAAAGTGTTCCATGGTTGCCTTTGTGATGTCATGGCCTACCCTCTCCATTCCAGAATGATGCCTGAAAACCAAAGAACCAATGCACCACACCCCCACATTGCAGCCTTTCCTTTTTGCCATTGGCCTAGTTGTGATTTTATGGTCAATCATCTCTATTCCAGAGTGGCCCCTGGACACCAAAGAACTAATGCCTCACACCCCAAGAATGCAGCCCAACATGTCTGCCATGGGCCTCTTAATGTGTTTTTCTACAATTCTACCTTGAAAAGAAGAATAAAAACGGAGAAGATATGGCCCTTTAATGAAGCACATAACAGGATTGTTCTTTAATGAGGTACAAAAAATTAAGAATAAGGAGAGTTTATTGTTTTGGAAGAACACCCAGTTATTAATTTCCTCAAGGCATCTTTGAGCTCCTGGTTCCTCAAGCTGTAGATGAAGGGGTTCAGGGCTGGAGATACCATCAAGTACAGAACTGACAGGGACAGATCCAGGGATGGAGAGGAGATGGAGACGGGCTTCAGGTAGGCAATGAATAAGGTGCTGAGGAACAGAGAGACAACGGCCAGGTGAGGGAGGCACGTGGAAAAGGCTTTGTGCCGTCCCTGCTGAGAGGGGATCCTCAGCACAGCCCTGAAGATCTGCACATAGGAAAAAATAATGAAAATGAAACAACCAAACAATAAACAGGCAGTACCCGCAATGAGCCCAAGTTCC
>NW_026086724.1:0-12398 GCF_022539395.1 Myiozetetes cayanensis | reverse complement strand
TCCGGCAGGTGGGAATGGGAATGGGAATGGGAATGGCTGGGAATGGATGGAAATGACCTGGGAATGGCCTGGGAATGGTGGGGAGGGAGAGGGTGGGATGGACGGCATCCTGAGGCACCACTCCCTCTGGCAGGTGGGAATAACGGCATGGGAATGCCTGGGAATGGCATGGGAATGGCTGGGAATGGCATGGGAATGGCTGGGAAAGGCCTAGGAATGGATGGGAATGGCTGGGAATGACCTGGGAATGGATGGGAATGGCTGGGAATGGTGGGGAGGGAGAGGGTGGGATGGACGGCATCCTGAGGCACCACTCCCCGGCAGGTGGAATGGGAATGGGAATGGGAATGGCTGGGATGGCACCTGGGAATGGGAATGGGAATGGAATCAGCTGGGAATGGCGTGGGAATGGAGTGGGGAATGGGAATGGGAATGGGAATAATCACCTGGGAATGGCTGGGAATGGATGGGAATGATGGGAATGGGAATAATCACCTGGGAATGGCATGAGGAATGGCGGATGGGAATGGATGGGAATGGGAATGATGACCTGGGAATGAGCACTGGGAATGGCATGGGAATGGACTGGGAATGGGAATAATCACTGAGAATGGATGGAATCTGGGAGTGACCTGGGAATGGAATGGGACAATCACCTGGGAATGGGAATAATCACCTGGGAATGGTGGGGAGGGAGAGGAGATGGGATGGGATGGACGGCATCCTGAGGCACCACTCCCTCCGGCAGGTATGGGAATGGGAATGGGAATGACTGGGAATGGCTGGGAATGGTGGGGAGGGAGAGGGGATGGACGGCATCCTAAGGCACCACTCCCTCCGGCAGGTATGGGAATGGGAATGGGAATGGGAATAATCACCTGGGAATGGGAATAATCACCTGGGAATGGGAATGGGAATGGGAATAATCACCTGGGAATGGGAAAAATCACCTGGGAATGGATGGGAATGACCTGGGAATGGTGGGGAGGGAGAGGGTGGGATGGACGACATCCTGAGGCACCACTCCCTCCGGCAGGTGTGGGAATGGGAATGGGAATGGGAATGGGAATGGGAATGGCCTGGGAATGACCTGGGAATGGCATGGGAATGGCTGGGAATGGTGGGGAGGGAGAGGGTGGGATGGACGGCATCCTGAGGCACCACTCCCTCCGGCATGTGTGGGAATGGGAATGGGAATAATCACCTGGGAATGGCTGGGAATGACATGGGAATGGATGGGAATGACCTGAGAATGACCTGGGAATGGATGGGAATGGATGGGAATAATCACCTGGGAATGGATGGGAATGGCCTGGGAATGATCTGGGAATGGCTTGGGAATGACCTGGGAATGGATGGGAATGGCTGGGAATGACCTGGGAATGACCTGGGACTGGTGGGGAGGGAGAGAGGATGGGGTGGGGTGGGGTGGGGTGGAATGGAATAAATGGGATGGGACAGGATGGGGGAGAGCGGGATGGGATGGGATGGGATGGGATGGGATGGGATGGGATGGGATGGGATGGGATGGGATGGCATCATCAAGAGGGATGGGCTGGGATGGGACAGGCTGGGATCTCTGGGATGAGCCAGGCTGGGATCACTGGGATGAGCCAGGCTGGGATCACTGGGATGGGATGGGACAGGCTGGGATCACTGGGATGAGCCAGGCTGGGATCACTGGGATGGGATGGGACAGGCTGGGATCACTGGGATGGGACAGGCTGGGATCACTGGGGTGGGACAGGCTGGGATCACTGGGATGGGACAGGCTGGGATCACTGGGTTGGGATCACTGGGATGGAATGGGATGGGACAGCTGGGATCACTGGGTTGGGATCACTGGGATGGGATCACTGGGAGGGGATGGGATGGGATGGGACAGGCTGGGATCACTGGGTTGGGATCACTGGGATGGGACAGTTGGGATCACTGGGTTGGGATCACTGGGTTGGGATCACTGGGATGTCCCCCCCCCCCATTCCAGGGGTATCCATGCCCTTTTCCCGCAGGCCCCGCAGCCCCAGAGCAGCCTCCAGCGCGGAATTCCCACCTCTGCCCGCTCCATGCTCTCCAACTTCGCCCAGGCCCCCCAGCTCTCCGTGGCAGGGGGGCTGCTCGGGATGCCAGGTATGGAATGGGATGGATGGGATTGATGGGAATGATGGGATGGGATACAGGGATGGGATGGGATGGGATTGATGGGATTGATGGGATTGATGGGATGGGATGGGATGGGATGGGATGGGATTGATGGGATGGGATGGGATGGGATGGGATGGGATGGGATGGGATGGGATGGGATGGGATAGGATGGGATGGGATTGATGGGATGGGATGGGATGGGATGGGATGGGATGGGATGGGATGAGATGGGATGGGATGGGATTGATGGGATGGGATGGGATGGATGGGATGGGATTGCTGGGCTGAGTTAGGCTGGCTGGGCTGGGCTGGGCTGGGATGGGATGGGATGGATAGGATTTGATGGATTTGATGGATGGGATGGGATGGGATGGAAATGAATGGATGGGATGGGATGGGATGGGGTGCATTTTGGGGCTCCTCTGTGTCTCTTTTGGGCTCCCTCTCTTTGGAGGATGGGATGGGATGGGATGGGATGGGATGGGATGGGATGGGATGGGCTGGGATGGGATGGGATGGGAATGATGGGCTGGGCTGGGCTGGGCTGGGATGGGATGGGCTGGGATGGGATGGGATGGGCTGGAAATGATGAGATTGATGGGATGGGATGGGATGGACAGGATGGATAGGATTGGAATCAAATGGGATTGATGGGATGGGATGGGATGGACAGGATGGATAGGATTGGAATCAAATGGGATTGATGGGATGGGATGGGATGAGATGGATGGGATGGGATGGGATGGAAATGATGGGATTGATGGGATGGGATGGGATGGACAGGATGGATAGGATTGGAATCAAATGGGATTGATGGGATGGATGGGATGGGATGGGATGGAAATGAATGGATGGAATGGGGGTCTATTTTGGGTGCTCCTGTGCTGCTCTGGGGGTGCATTCTGGGGCTCCCTCCCTTTCTGGGTGTCTATTTTGGGTCCCCTCCCTTTCTGGGGGATGGGATGGGATGGGATCAGATGGGATGGGATACAGGGATGGGATGGGATGGGATCGGATGGGATGGGATTGGATGGGCTGGGCTGGGCTGGGTTGCAATGGGAGGGGATGGGATGGGATGGGATGGGATGGGATACAGGGATGGGATTGATGGGATGGGATGGGATGGGATACAGGGATGGGATACAGGTATGGGATGGATGGGATGGGATACAGGTATGGGATTGATGGGATGGGATTGGATGGGATGGGATGGGATGGGATGGGATGGGATGGGATTGATGGGATGGGATTGGATGGGATGGGATGGGATGGGATGGGATGGGATGGGATTGATGGGCTGGGCTGGGCTGGTCTGGGCTGGTCTGTGCTGGGCTGGGGGTGCATTTTGGTGTCCCTCCTTTCTGGATTGTTTATCCCCTCCCCTCCGTGTCCCTCCCCCAGGGTGAACATCGCGTGCACTGAGCGCCGGGCTGGGCGCCCACAAGCGTCGAGGCCTGGCGGAGCGGCAGCTGGAAATATCTGCTGGATATGATCCCACCGCTCCATATCCCAGCCCATCAGCGGACAGAAATAACCCCCTCACCCCTGAGAGCTCCTCCTGCCCCTCACAAGGTTGTATTTTTTGGGAAAACCCGGAAAAAGAAGGAAAAAAAAACCCGGAAAAAGGAAAAAAACCGGAAAAAAGGAAAAAAACCCCGGAAAAAGAAAAAAACCCTGGAAAAAAGGAAAAAAAAAAGGAGAAAAAAAACCAACCAGGAAAAAAAACTACAGGGAGAACAAAGACAAGGCAAAGCCACCCTTATCCATCCCACCCCCCTTTTTCCAGGTTTTTGGTATCCCCCAGGCTTCTTTTTTTTATTATTTTTTTTCCTTCCCTCTGTGGGGTTTTTTTTTATTTTATTTTCCCCCCTCTGTGGGGTCTTTTTAATTTTATTTATTTTTTTCCCCTCTCTGTGGGGTTTTGGGTTTTTTTTATTTTATTTTTTTCCCCCTCTCTGTGGGGTTTTGGGGTTTTTATTATTTTATTTTATTTTTTTTCCCCCTCTCTGTGGGGGTTTTGGGGTTTTTTTATTTTATTTTATTTTTCCCCTCTGTGGGGTTTTGGGTTTTTATTTT
The DNA here is from genome assembly GCF_022539395.1 of Myiozetetes cayanensis. Taxonomy (NCBI): domain Eukaryota; kingdom Metazoa; phylum Chordata; class Aves; order Passeriformes; family Tyrannidae; genus Myiozetetes; species Myiozetetes cayanensis. Next base: position 8,177 of record NW_026086724.1, on the reverse strand, counting down.
ATTTTATTTTCCCCCTCTGTAGGGTTTTGGGAGTTTTATTTTATTTTATTTTTCCTCCCCCTCTGTGGGGTTTTGGTTTTTTTTTATTTTATTTTTTCCCCCCCACTGTGGGGTTTGGTTTTTTTTTTATTTTATTTTATTTTTTCACCCTTTTTTTTGGGGGGTGTTTTTTCTCCTCTTATTTTCCCCTCCTTTTTCCCTCAATTCCCTCCTCCAACCCGTTTTCCTTCGCTCCATTCATCCCATCAATCCCATCCCATCCCATCAATCCCATTCCATCCCATCAATCCCATCCCATCCCATCCCCCGGGACTGTGCTGTTCCCGTTGGGAATGCCCCGTTCCCGTTGGGAATGCCCCGTTCCCGTTGGGAATGCTCCGTTCCCATTGGGAATGCCCCGTTCCAATGGGAATGCCCCGTTCCCATTGGGAATGCCCCGTTCCAATGGGAATACCCCGTTCCCATTGGGAATGCTCTGTTCTCAATGGGAATGCCCCGTTCCAATGGGAATGCCCCGTTCCCGTTGGGAATGCCCCGTTCCTGTTGGGAATGCCCCATTCCTGTTGGGAATGCTCCGTTCCCATTGGGAATGCCCCATTCCCGTTGGGAATGCCCCGTTCCCGGGGGGAATGCCCCGTTCGGTGCAGGAGATCGAGCAGAGGCTGCAGCAGCAGGCGGCTCTGTCCCCAACGGCCGCGCCCGCCGTGCCCGCCGTGGGCAAACAGGACGGCATCCTGAGGCACCACTCCCTCCGGCAGGTACGGGAATAACGGCATGGGAATGGGAATGATCACCTGGGAATGAGCTGGGAATGACCTGGGAATGGATGGGAATGGCTGGGAATGGTGGGGAGGGAGAGGGGATGGGATGGACGGCATCCTGAGGCACCACTCCCTCCGGCAGGTACGGGAATAACGGCATGGGAATGGCTGGGAATGGCATGGGAATGGCTGGGAATGACCTGGGAATGGCTGGGAATGACCTGGGAATGGCTGGGAATGGTAGGGAGGGAGAGGGGATGGGATGGACGGCATCCTGAGGCACCACTCCCTCCGGCAGGTGGGAATGGGAATGGGAATACTGGCTGGGAATGGGAATAATCACCTGGGAATGGATGGGAATGGCATGGGAATGGTGGGGAGGGAGAGGGGATGGACGGCATCCTGAGGCACCACTCCCTCCGGCAGGTGTGGGAATGGGAATGGGAATGACCTGGGAATGGCTGGGAATGGTGGGGAGGGAGAGGGGATGGACGGCATCCTAAGGCACCGCTCCCTCCGGCAGGTGTGGGAATGGGAATGGGAATGGGAATGGGAATGGGAATGGGAATAATCACCTGGGAATGGCTGGGAATGGCCTGGAAATGACTGGGAATGGCATGGGAATGGTGGGGAGGGAGAGGGGATGGGATGGACGGCATCCTGAGGCACCACTCCCTCCGGCAGGTGGGAATAACGGCATGGGAATGGCTGGGAATGGCCTGGGAATGGATGGGAATGACCTGGGAATGGCTGGGAATGGCATGGGAATGGTGGGGAGGGAGAGGAGATGGGATGGGATGGACGGCATCCTGAGGCACCACTCCCTCCGGCAGGTATGGGAATAACGGCATGGGAATGCCTGGGAATGGCATGGGAATGCCTGGGAATGGCATGGGAATGGCTGGGAAAGGCCTAGGAATGGATGGGAATGGTGGGGAGGGAGAGGGGATGGACGGCATCCTGAGGCACCACTCCCTCCGGCAGGTGTGGGAATGGGAATGGGAATGACTGGGAATAATCACCTGGGAATGGGAATAATCACCTGGGAATGGTGGGGAGGGAGAGGGTGGGCTGGACGGCATCCTGAGGCACCACTCCCTCCAGCAGGTGGGAATGGGAATGGGAATAATCACCTGGGAATGGGAATAATCACCTGGGAATGGATGGGAATGGTGGGGAGGGAGAGGGGATGGACGGCATCCTGAGGCACCACTCCCTCCGGCAGGTGGGAATAACGGCATGGGAATGCCTGGGAATGGCATGGGAATGGCATGGGAATGGCTGGGAAAGGCCTAGGAATGGATGGGAATGGATGGGAATGACCTGGGAATGGCTGGGAATGGTGGGGAGGGAGAGGGGGGGATGGACGGCATCCTGAGGCACCACTCCCTCCGGCAGGTGGGAATGGGAATAATCACCTGGGAATGGCTGGGAGTGACCTGGGAATGGGAATGGGAATAATCACCTGGGAATGGCTGGGAATGGATGGGAATGGATGGGAATGGGAATGGGAATAATCACCTGGGAATGGCTGGGAATGGCTGGGAATGGATGGGAATGGGAATAATCACCTGGGAATGGATGGGAATGGCTGGGAATGGATGGGAATGGGAATAATCACCTGGGAATGGCTGGGAATGGCTGGGAATGGATGGGAATGGGAATAATCACCTGGGAATGGATGGGAATGGCTGGGAGTGACCTGGGAATGGGAATGGGAATAATCACCTGGGAATGGGAATAATCACCTGGGAATGGTGGGGAGGGAGAGGGTGGGATGGACGGCATCCTGAGGCACTCCCTCTGGCAGGTGGGATCACTGGGATGAGACAGGCTGGGATCACTGGGATGGGACAGGCCGGGATCACTGGGATGGGACAGGCTGGGATCACTGGGATGGAACAGACTGGGACCACTGGGGTGGGACAGGCTGGGATCACTGGGTTGGGATCACTGGGATGGGACAGGCTGGGATCACTGGGTTGGGATCAGTGGGATGGGATCACTGGGATGTCCCCCCCCCCATTCCAGGGGTATCCATGCCCTTTTCCCGCAGGCCCCGCAGCCCCAGAGCAGCCTCCAGCGCGGAATTCCCACCTCTGCCCGCTCCATGCTCTCCAACTTCGCCCAGGCCCCCCAGCTCTCCGTGGCAGGGGGGCTGCTCGGGATGCCAGGTATGGAATGGGATGGATGGGATTGATGGGATGGGATTGATGGGATGGGATTGATGGGATGGGATGGGATTGATGGGATGGGATTGATGGGATGGGATTGATAGGATAGGATGGGATGGGATTGATAGGGATGGGATTGATAGGATTGATGGGATTGATAGATAGGATTGATGGGATGAGATGAGATGGGATGAGATGGAGATGAGAATGAGATGGGATAGGATAGGATTGATGGAGATGAGATAGAATTGACAGAGATAGATAGGATTTGATAGATGGAATCAAATGGAGATAGGATGGAAATGATGGGATAGGCTAGGCTGGGCTGGGATGAGATGGGATGAGGATGGGATTGATGGGATGGATGGGATGAGATTGATAGGATGGGATGGGATGGATTGATGGGAATGATGGATGGGATGGATGGGATGGGATTGATAGGATGGGACTAGGCTGGGATTGGAGATGGAGATGGGATGGGATTGATGGGATGGGATGGGATGGGATGGGATGGGATTGATGGAGATAGGATTGATAGGATGGATGGGATGGGATGAGATAGGATGGGAATGATGGGATGGATAGGGATGGATTGATGGGATGGGATGGGATAGGGATTGATGGGAATAGATGGGATGGGATGAGATGTGATAGAGATGAGCTAGGGATAGAGATGAGGATGAGAGATGATAGAGATAGAGATAGAGATAGAGATGAGATAGGAGACAATAGAGATAGAGATAGGATGAGATAGAGATAGAGATGAGAATAGAATGAGAATGAATAGAGATAGAGATAGAATAGAGATAGAGATAGAGATAGAGATAGAGATAGAGATAGAATTGATAGAGATAGAGATAGAATAGGATAGAGATAGAGATAGAGATAGAATGAGAATAGAGATAGAATAGAATAGAATTGAGATAGAATTGATAGGATAGAGATAGAATAGAATGATGATAGAATAGAATGAGAGAATAGAGATAGGATGAGATAGAATGATAGAATAGAGATAGAGATAGAATGAGATGAGATGATAGAATGAGATAGAATGAGATAGAATGAGAATGAGATAGAGATAGAGATAGAGATAGAGATGAGATAGAGATTGATAGAGATAGGATGATAGAATGAGATAGAGATAGAGATAGGATAGATAGAGATAGAGATAGAGATAGAATTGATAGAGATAGAATTGATGGATGGGATAGGATGAGATGGAATGAGCTGGGATGGATGAGATAGAGATGGGATAGGATGGGCTGGATGAGATGGGATTGATAGGCTAGGCTGGGCACAGGCTAGAGCTGGCTGGGCTGGGATAGGGATAGGATAGGATGGAGATAGGGCTGGGCTGGGATAGGGATGAGATGGGATAGGATGGGATGGGATGAGGATAGGATAGGCTGAGATGGGATGGGATTGATAGGCTGGGCTGGGCACGGGCTGGGATAGGATGGGATGGGATGGGATGGGATGAGATGAGATGGGATGGGATAGGCTGAGATGGGCTGGGCTGAGGATGGGATGGGATGGGATGGGATGGGATGGGTGTCTGTTCTGGAGGCTCCCTCTGTGCTCTGAGTGTCTCTTTTGGGCTCCCTCCCTTTCTGGGTGTCTATTTTGGGGTCCCTGGGTGGAGTGAGGGTAGTTTTGAGGCTCCCTCTGTGCTCTGGGTGTCTATTTTGGGTTCCCTCCCTTTCTGGGTGTCTCTTTTGGGCTCCCTCCCTTTCTGGGGGATGGGATGGGCTGGGCTGGGCTGGGATAGGGATGGGATGGGATGGGATGGATGGGATAGGGATGGGATGGGATAGGATGGGATGGGATTGATGGGATGGGATTGATGGAGCTGGGCTGAGCTAGGGCTGAAGCTGAGCTGAGGCTGGAGCTGGGATGGGATGGGATGGGATGGGATGGGATGGGATGGGATGGGATGGGATGGGATGGGATGGGATGGGATGGGAGCAGTAGGATGGGATGGGATGGGATGGAGATAGGGATAGGGATGGGATGGAGATGGGATGAGATAGGCTGGGCTGGGATGGGATGGAGATAGGGATGGGATGGGATGGGATGGGATGGGATGGGATAGGATGGGATGGGATGGGATGGGATGGGATAGGATTGATGGGATGGGATTGAGCTGGGCTGGACTGGGCTGGGCTGGGATGGGATGGGATGGGATGGGATGGGATGGGATGGGCTGGGCTGAGTGGGATGGGATGGGATGGGATGGGATGGGATGGGATGGGATGGGATGGGATGGGATGGGTAGGATGGATGGGATTGATGGGATGGGATGGGATGGGATGGGATGGGATGGGATGGGGTGCATTTTGGGGTTCCCTCTGTGCTCTGGGTGTCTCTTTTGGGCTCCCTCCCTTTCTGAGGGATGGGATGGGATGGGATGGGATGGGATGGGATGGGGTGGGATGGGATGGGATGGGATGGAATGGGATGGATAGGATTTGATGGATTTGATGGATGGGATGGGATGGAAATGAATGGATGGGATGGGTGTGTGTTTTGGGGCTCCCTCTGTGCTCTGGGTGCTCTGGGTGCTCTGGGTGTGTATTTTGGGGTCCCTGAGTGAGGGGGTGTTTTGGGTGCCCCTGGGCTGTTTTGGGTGTGTATTTTGGGTTCCCTCTTTCTGGGTGTGTATTTTGGGGTCCCTCCCTTTCTGGGGGATGGGATGGGATGGATAGGATTTGATGGATTTGATGGATGGGATGGGATGGGATGGGATGGGATTGATGGGATGGGATGGGATGGGCTGGGCTAGGCTGGGCTGGGCTGGGCTGGGCTAGGCTGGGATGGGATAGGATGGGATGGGATGGGATGGGATGGGATGGGATGGGATGGGATGGGATGGGGGCTGGGCTGGGCTGGGCTGGGCTGGGCTGGGCTGGGCTGGGCTGGGATGGGATGGGCTGGGATGGGATGGGATGGGATGGGATAGAGGTGCATTTTGGGGCTCCCTTTGTGCTCTGAGTGTCTCTTTTGGGCTCCCTCCCTTTCTGGGGATGGGATGGGATGGGATGGATAGGATTTGATGGATTTGATGGATGGGATGGGATGGAAATGAATGGATGGGATGGGATGGGGGTCTATTTTGGGTTCCCTCTGTGCTCTGAGTGTCTCTTTTGGGCTCCCTCTCTTTCTGGGGGATGGGATGGGATGGGATGGAATGGGATTGGATTGGATGGGGTGGGATGGGATGGGCTGGGCCGGGCCGGGCTGGGCTGGGCTGGGCTGGGCTGGGCTAGGCTGGGCTGGGATGGGATGGGCTGGGCTGGGCTGGGGGTGCATTTTGGTGTCCCCTCCCTTTCTGGATTGTTTATCCCCCCTCCCCTCCCGTGTCCCTCCCCCCAGGGGTGAACATCGCGTACCTGAACGCCGGGCTGGGCGCCCACAAAGCGTCGAGCCTGGCGGAGCGGCAGCGGGAATATCTGCTGGATATGATCCCACCCCGCTCCATATCCCAGCCCATCAGCGGACAGAAATAACCCCCCCTCACCCCCCTGGGGCTCCTCCTGCCCCTCACAAGGTTGTGTTTTTTTTGGGGGGAAAAAACCCCCGGAAAAAAAGGAAAAAAAAACCCCGGAAAAAAGGAAAAAAAACCCTGGAAAAAAAGGAAAAAAAAAATAAGGAAAAAAAAAAAAACCAACCAGGAAAAAAAAACCTGGGAGAACAAAGACAAGGCAAAGCCACCCCCTTATCCATCCCACCCCCTTTTTCCAGGTTTTTGGTATCCCCCAGGCTTCTTTTTTTTTATTATTTTTTTCCCCCTCTGTGGGGTTTTTTTTTATTTTATTTTTTTTTCCTCCCCCTCTGTGGGGTTTTGGGGTTTTTTATTATTTTATTTTATTTTTTCCCCTCTCTGTGGGGGTTTTGGGGTTTTTTTATTTTATTTTATTTTTTTCCCTCCACCTCGTGGGGTTTTGGTTTTTTTTTTATTTTATTTTATTTTTTCCTCCCCTCTGTGGGGGGTTTTGGGGTTTTTTTATTTTATTTTATTTTTTCCTCCCTCTCTGTGGGGTTTTGGGTTTTTTTATTTTATTTTATTTTTTTACACCCTTTTTTTTGGGGGGGGTGTTTTTTTTTTTCCCTCTTTATTTTCCCCCTCCTTTTTTCCCTCAATTCCCTCCTCCAGCCCCGTTTTCCTTCGCTCCCTGGATTGCTTGAAGCTTTTTTTTTATTATTATTATTATTATTTCAAGAGACTTTGCCCAGGGGGGAAATTCCTGCCTGGAATTCTGGGGACTGTTTTTGGGAAAGGGGGGGATTTAGGGGCAGCCTGTGCTGACTGGGGGGGGGTTGGGGTCCCAAAACCCCTTTGGTTTTGATCCTGGGGGTCCCAAAATCCCCCCAACTCCAATCCTGGGGGTCCCAAACCCCCTCAACTCCAATCCTGGGGGTCCCAAACCCCCTCAACTCCAATCCTGGGGGTCCCAAACCCCTCAACTCCGATCCTGGGGGTCCCAAACCCCTTTAGTTCCAATCCTGGGGGTCCCAAAACCCCTTTGACTTTGATCCTGGGGGTCCCAAACCCCCTCCAACTCCGATCCTGGGGGTCCCAAACCCCCTCAGTTCCAATCCTGGGGGTCCCAAAACCCTTTTGGTTCCGATCCTGGGGGTCCCAAACCCCTCAACTCCAATCCTGGGGTCCCAAAACCCCTTTGGTTCTGATCCTGGGGGTCCCAAACCCCTCAGCTCCGATCCTGGGGGTCCCACAACCCCCCCAGTTCTGATCCTGGGGGTCCCAAAACCCCTTTGGTTCTGATCCTGGGGGTCCCAAACCCCCCCAGCTCCGATCCTAGGGGTCCCAAACCCCCAGCTCCGATCCTGGGGGTCCCAAACCCCCTTTGACTCCACAAAAGGATCCAGGAGACTCCATGTATTCCATCCCAAGGATCCCAGACCCAACTGGACTCACCAGGAGGATCCAGGAGACCCCTTGGATCCCATCCCAGGGATCCCAGACCCTGCTGGACCCACCAGGAGGATCCAGGAGACCCCTTGGATCCGATCCCAGACCCCACTGGACCCACCAGGACCCTTGGATCCCTTCCCAAGGATCCCAGACCCCGCTGGACCCACCAGGACCCCTTGGATCCCATCCCAAGGGATCCCAGACCCCGCTGGACCCACCAGGAGGATCCAGGAGATGCTGATCCTGACCCCTTGGATCCCATCCCAGGGATCCCAGACCCAGCTGGACCCACCAGGAGGATCCAGGAGA
>NW_026086723.1:0-12895 GCF_022539395.1 Myiozetetes cayanensis | reverse complement strand
CGGTTTATCTGGATGGATTTACACACGGATTTACGCACCCCCCCGAGTCTCTGGAGCAGCAGCAAAAAGTCCATAAAACCCCCCCAAAGAAACATCTGGCGAATCCACTCGTCCCCTGCCTTCGCTGTCCCTCCCCGAGGACACCACGGGTGACATCCCTGTGTCTTCCACGCGGGACAGACGGTGTGGGGGAGGGGGTTGTTGGATTGTTGGTCCTGGTTCCACCCCTCACCCAGTTTATCCCAGTTCGTTTGGCTCGTTAATGGGGCGATTGTCAGGCACGGGTGGGGCAGAGGTGGCCGGCACAGAAGTGACAATACCCAGAATTTCAGGGTTGTTGCCATCACCCAGTTTGGATTCCCGGATCGTTTGTTTTCCTGGAATATTTTATTTCTCTCATTCCTGGATCCCCCCCCCCCCAAAAAAAAAAATGAAAGGCCCGTTCTCCCACGTCAGCGGGATGGATTTGCCTTTATCCCCTTCCAGCAGGAGGGGAAAAAGCTTGGATTGGGCAGATCCTCACTCTACGTTTGAAGGTCCCAGCAGCTCCATCCTTTCGGTCTTTCCGGGGGCCGGAATATGGGAGTGGAGGTTGCCTGCGACTACAAACTCTTAAAACATCTGAAATGCATCAAATGCATCAACCAGATCAAAAATACAGAAGACATTTAAAGTGGGAGCGGGCAGGGAAGGCGCTGAGGGGTTGACAGGGGTCAATAAAAAACATTAAGTTTATATAAAATTTGGGGGATTTAATCTGTTTTTAACCATGAAAATGTCCCCGCGGAGGGGGTGCACCGTTCCCGGAGGCACTGCAATACCGGGACGATGCGCGGAGCGGAGGGAGCAAGCTCCGGGTCCAACTCCCGCGCCCAAAAATCCGTTTAATATAAAGTCCTCTCATCGAGGACGTATCAGATATTAAACTGATAAGAACAGATACTACACTTGATCTTAGCCAAAAGGCCGAGAAGCGATAACTCTCACATCCCACACGGCCCCAACCGGCCCCTCAAAGCCCCCCATGGACCTCACGGTGACCCCCGCGCGGCCCTCACGCCCTTTTCAACCCCCTTGCAAATTTTTGCCCCGTCAGTTCGCACCTCCCTCCCTCATTTCGCGCATCCCATTCCCAAAATCCACGAGATACCCCCCAAAATAACGCTCCCATCGTGCCCTTCGCGTCCTTCTCTGATCTAATTTGCATGACCACGCCCACCCCAATCCATGGGTTCCCGGGAGCGATCTCAAAGCGCGGGAGAGCCGGGAAGGGGCTCCGGGAGAAGTGGGAAAGGGCTCCGGAGCGATTCCCGAAGGAATGACCCCACTTTGGGGCCCTTCCCGAAGGAATGACCCCACGGGACACATAGGAACAATTCCCAAAGGAATGACCCCACGGGACACATTGGAGGAATTCCCAAAGGAATGACCCCACGGGACACATTGGAAGAATTCCCAAAGGAACGACCCCACGGGACACATTGGAGCCATTCCCAAAGGAATGACCCCACAGGACACATTGGAAGAATTCCCAAAGGAACGACCCCCTGGGACACATCGGAGAAATTCCCAAAGGAATGACCCCACAGGACACAATGGAAGAATTCCCGAAGGAATGATCCCACAGGACACATTGGAAGAATTCCCAAAGGAATGACCCCCTTGGACACAATGGAAGAATTCCCAAAGGAATGACCCCACGGGACACAGTGGAAGAATTCCCAAAGGAATGACCCCACAGGACACAATGGAAGAATTCCCGAAGGAATGATCCCACGGGACACATTGGAAGAATTCCCAAAGGAATGACCCCCTGGAAAAAGGGACCCCAGGGATGGATGCAATTCCTCTCCCTGAGGGCTCCCCCATTCCTGTCTCCCTGCACGCCACTCGTGGGAAGGAGGGAAAGAATCAGGAATAAAGACGAGATCTGGGAAGGGCTGGAAAAGGTGTTTTGGGATTTATTTCACTTCCTGTCCCCCTGCTCTGATTCCAACGGGGGATAAATCCAATTCACACCCCCGAGTTCGGTCTGTTCTTCCCAAAATCCCCCAGGGATCCCTCCCTGTCCTTTTCCCAACTCGAGGGGAATTTTTCCTGGGATTCCTGGTGGGGGGGTGGTTCTGTGGCAGGATTGGGACAGGCAGGATCCTTGGGATCCGTGGGATCCAACAGGGCTAAGTGCCAGGGGCACAACAAACCCTCTGGGAAAGTCCAGGTTGGGGGGAATTTTTCCATGGAAAGGGGTGGAATCAACACCCCAGAGGGGGTTAATTCCAGGATGTCCCAGGATGAGGAATTATCCCCCCACCCCCAACCCCGAGGTTCTTCCCAACCCCTTCAAAATCAGCACAAAATCCTTGGATTTTATAAAAATAGAGATTTTTATTTTATTCAGGTCGATGGAGCAGCAGATCCACGAGGAGCTGTGGGAAGAATTGAGGTGGGGGGTTAAGTGGGAACCCCAAAACCCCCAATGGGACCCCCTCTTAAACCCTATTCCCCCCCCCGAAACCCCCAAAATCCCACCCAGGGACCCCCAAACCCCTTTCCTAAATCCCCACCCACTTAGGATTCCCCTTAAAACTCCTTCCCTAACTCAGGACCTTCTTCCAACCCCCAGAAAATCCTAAAATCCCCCAAGGATTCCCAAAAACTCCTAAATGCCCTTCCCCAAAACCAGGACCACCTTCCCCTTTCTCACCCACCCAGAGACCCTCAAACCCCCTCAGGGCCCCCAAAACCCCTGGGCCCCCAGAGCCTCAGGGAGAACCACTCAGTCCTGATCCCCCAAACCCCCTCAGGGCCCCCAAAACCCCCTGGGCCCCCAGAGCCTCAGGGAGAACCACTCAGTCCTGATCCCCCAAAACCCCTCAGAGCCCCCCAAAAACCCCCTGGGACCCCCAGAGCCTCAGGGAGAACCACTCAGTCCTGATCCCCCAAACCCCCTCAGGGCCACCCAAACCCCCTCAGAGCCCCTCAAAACCCCCTGGGACAACCTCCGGAGCCTCAGGAGAACCACTCAGTCCTGACCTAGCCCCCAAGCCCCCTCCAGGGACCCCCACAAACCCCCTGGGACCCCCAGAGCCTCAGGGAGAACCACTCAGCTGACCTGACCCCCAACCCCTCATGGCCCCCAAACCCCCCTGGGCCCCAGGCCCAAGCCTCAGGACCCCCAAAACCCCCCTCAGGGCCCCCAAACCCCCCAGAGCCTCAGGAGAACCACTCAGCCCTGACCTGACCCCCCCAAACCCCCTCATGGCCCCCCAAACCCCCCTGGGCCCCCAGAGACCCTCAGAACCCCTCAGGGCCCCCAAAACTCCCCAGACCCCCTCAGGATCCCCTCTAAAGCCCCCCGGGACCCCCCCAGAGCCTCAGGGAGAACCACTCAGTCCTGATCCCCCCAAAACCCCTCAGAGCCCCCCAAAAACCCCCCCTGGGACCCCCCCAGAGCCTCAGGGAGAACCACTCAGTCACGGGGCTCAGTCTGGGGCGGTATCGCCTCATCCTCGGCACGGGGGGGACCCCAAAACCCCCCCTGCACCCCCCAAAAACCCCTCTGAGAGCACCCCCCCAGACTCACCTGAGCCCCTCCTGGGGGTCTCCCCGGTACCTGTGGGACAGCAGAGGGGGGAGGGGTCTCAGGGGGGTCTCCTCTGCCCTCAGACCCCTCTCGGTGTCCCCCCCTCCCCAATTTTTCAGGTGTTCGGGTGTTTTCAGGGGGTGGGGTCAAAGTGAGCTAGTGACGTCATCACCAAAATCGGGGAGCCCTCTTTCCCACCCGGGTGACGTCATCAGGATGATGACATCATCCTTACAAGCCACGCCCCCTTAATTTACATACCTTGTCCCTGAGGGTCCCTGAAGTCACCTGGGGGGGAGAAGAGACACAAATTGGGGGGGTCAGGGGGGTCCTCTGGGAATTTTGGGGACCCCAAAAAAGGAGGGGAAGGGCTCCCCAGCCCGGGTCAGGCCAAGTGTCCTCAGCAGCAGCCTCAGCCGAACGAGATTCATGAGGTCATCACCCCCGGGGGGGCACAAAACACCCCCAGGACCCCCCAAAGAACCACTCCAGGACCCCCAAACACAACCCCCTGGTGGGGGGGGGGAATTGTTACCCCAAAATCATGATGGGACCCCCCCCAAAACCACCCCAGGGTCCTCCAAACCCCTGTAGGGGACTCCTGAGGGGTCACCCCCACCCATGAGACCCCCACCAAAGCCACCTCTGAGGGTCACCCCACCCACGAGACACCCCCAAAGCCACCTCTGAGGGGTCACCCCACTCATGAGACCCCAAGCCACCTCTGAGGGTCACCCCCACCCATGAGACCCCCCAAAGCCACCTCTGAGGGGTCACCCCACCCATGAGACCCCACCCAAAGCCACCTCTGAGGAGTCACCCCCACCCATGAGACCCCCACCCAAAGCCACCTCTGAGGGGTCACCCCCACCCATGAGACCCCCCCCAAAGCCACCTCTGAGGGGTCACCCCCACCCATGGGACCCCCAAAGCCACCTCTGAGGAGTCACCCCCACCCATGGGACCCCCCCAATGACCCCTGTGGGGGGGTCATAACCCCAGAACCCACCCCAGAGGGTAAGAGTCACCCCCAAAACCCCCCACCCGAGACCCCTAAAGTGGGACCACCCTCACTGACCTCGAATCCTGCCCCAAAAATGGGGTCATGACCCCCCAAAACCCCCCCTTGGTGGGGGTGGGATCAGCACTGGAATGAACCTGCAAAGGGAACAAAGGGAGGGTCAGGTGGGCCCTCAACACCCCAAAATCCCTAAAGGACCCCCAGGAGCCCCCGGCCCCCTCAGACCGTCCCCACGGGACTGGCTCTCCTCGTGCCCCCCCCAGGAGCACCAGTGGGTTCCACCTTGGCAGGTCCTGGGCCCGCTGGGGGGGTCAGACATGGGGGGGTTTTCCTCATGGGGGGCCGGGACCCTCCCCAAAAACTGACCCAAAAGGTCCTGAAACCCACCCAAGGGACTCCCCACCCCAAAAATTGACCCCCAGGATCCTAAAACCCAATCATGGGATCCCCTACCCCAAAAATCGACCCCCAGGATCCTGAAAACCAATCATGGGATCCCCTACCCCAAAAATCAACCCCCAGGATCCTGAAACCCACCCATGGGACCCTCCTAAAATCCTGAACCCCACCCAGGGGACCCCCAAACTCCCCAGGGGGTTTCTAAGCCCTTGGAGACCCCTCAGCTCACCCTCAGACATCCAGAACCCCACCCCAAAAACCCACCCAGGGACCTCCAAAATTTCTCGCTGGGGGGGTTAAACCCCCACCCAGGACCCCCAAAACCCACCTGTGGGAGGGTTCATGACCCCTGAGGGACCCCCTAAAATCCACCCATGGAAGGAGGGGAGGGGCCAGCACTGGAATGAACCTGCAAAGGGAACAAAGGGGGGGTCAGGTGTGCCCCCAACACCCCAAAATCCCTCCCAGGAGCCCCCCCGGCCCCCTCAGACCGTCCCCACGGGACTGGCTCTCCTCGTGTCCCCCCCAGGGGCACCAGTGGGTTCCACCTTGCCAGGTCCTGGGCCCGCTGGGGGGGTCAGACATGGGGGGGTTTTCCTCATGGGGGGCCGGGATCCCCCCCCAAAACTGACCCAAAAGGTCCTGAAACCCACCCAAGGGACTCCCCACCCCAAAAACTGACCCCCAGGATCCTAAAACCCAATCATGGGATCCCCTACACCAAAAATAAACCCCCAGGATCCTAAAACCCAATCATGGGATCCCCTACCCCAAAAATCAACCCCCAGGATCCTAAAACCCAATCATGGGATCCCCTACCCCAAAAATCAACCCCCAGGATCCTGAAACCCACCCATGGGACCCTCCTAAAATCCTGAACCCCACCCAGGGGACCCCCAAACTCCCCCAGGGGGGTTTCTAAGCCCTTGGAGACCCCTCAGCTCACCCTCAGACATCCAGAACCCCACCCCAAAAACCAACCCAGGAACCCCCAAAATTTCTTGCTGGGGGGGTTAAACCCCCACCCAGGACCCCAAACCCACCTGTGGGAGGGTTCATGACCCCTGAGGGACCCCTTAAAATCCACCCATGGAAAGAGAGGAGGGGTCAGCACTGGAATGAACCTGCAAAGGGAACAAAGGGGGGGTCAGATGTGCCCCCAACATCCCAAAATCCCCCAAAATCCCCCCCAGGAGCCCCCTGGCCCCTCAGACCGTCCCACGGGACTGGCTCTCCTCGTGTCCCCCCCAGGGGCACCAGTGGGTTCCACCTTGGCAGGTCCTGGGCCCGCCGGGGGTCAGTACATGGGGTTTCCTCATGGGGGGCCGGGACCCCCCTACAGAACCCACCCATGGGAACCCCCTCCCCAAAAATCAACCCCCAGGATCCTGAAACCCACCTATGAGACCCCCCACCCCAAAAACTGACCCCTAGCATCCTAAAACCCAATCATGGGATCCCCTACCCCAAAAATCAAGCCCCAGGATCCTGAAACCCACCTATGGGACCCCCCTCCCCAAAAATCAACCCCCAGGATCCTGAACCCCACCCATGGGACCCTCCTAAAATCCTGAACCCCACCCAGGGGACCCCCCAAACTCCCCCAGGGGGGTTCTAAGTCCTTGGAGACCCCTCAACTCACCCTCAGACATCCAGAACCCACCCCAAAAACCAACCCAGGGACCCCCAGAATTTCTCGCTGGGGGGGTTAAACCCCCACCCAGGACCCCAAACTCACCTGTGGGAGGGTTCATGACCCCTGAGGGACCCCCTAAAATCCACCCATGGAAGGAGGAGGAGTCAGCACTAGAATGAACCTGCAAAGGGAACAAAGGGGGGGTCAGGTGTGCCCCCAACATCCCAAAATCCCCAGGAGCCTCCCGGAGCTCCCCGGCCCCCTCAGACCGTCCCCACGGGACTGGCTCTCTTCGTGTCCCCCCCGGGGGCACCAGTGGGTTCCACCTTGGCAGGTCCTGGGCCCGCCGGGGGGGTCAGACATGGGGGGGTTTTCCTCATGGGGGGCCGGGACCCCTCCCCAAAACCTTTGGGGGACACCCAAACTCACCTCAAAACCCCCCCCAGGGACCCTTCAAACCATCAAAGGACCCCAAAACCCACCCAAGGACCCCAATAACTCCCCACGGGAGAATTTATAATCCCTGAGGGACCCTTCAAACCAACCCAAGGGGGGTGTGGGGGTCACCCTCAGTCAGGACCCCCCAAACCCACCACCAGCACCCCAAAATCCCACACCGAAGGCAATCCTTTCCACCCCAGGACCCCAAATCCAGCCATAGGACCCCCAAACCCACCCTGTTGTGTTTTTAACCCTGGGGAACCCCAAAAACCACCCCTGATTCCCCCAAACCCACCACGTTGTGTTTATAACCCCTAAGGGACCCCAAAATCCATCCCTGGGACCCCTCAAAGCCCACCACATGTGATTTACAACCCCCAAAAACTCACCTGGCCCCTCGGGGATCCCCAACTGGAACATCTGTAGGAAAGAGAAAAAAGGGGAGTCAGGGAGAGCTCAGATCCCCACAAGTTGGGGGGAGGGGGGGGTTAGGGGGGTTTTTGACCCCCTCCCCAAATCCGATCAGGGCTTTGGTAACTTGGAGCTGCCATCGGACGTGTCCTCCAGCCCGGGGTGTCATCGTTTCGGATTTGGGGGTTTGGGGGTCGGGGGGTTAGAAGGGGATTGGAGGGGGTTTGGGGGGGTTAGAAGGGGATTGGAGGGAGTTTGGGGTGGTTAGAAGGGGACTGGGGAGGGTTTGGGGGGTTAGAAGGGGATTGGAGGGGGTTTGGGGGGTTAGAAGGGATTGGAGGAGTTTGTGGGGTTAGAAGGGGATTGGAGAGAGTTTGGGGGGTTAGAAGGGGATTGGAGGGGTTTTGGGGTGGTTAGAAAGGAATTGGAGGGGTTTTGGGGAAGTTAGAAGAGGATTGGAGGGGTTTTGGGGGCTAGAATGGGATTGGAGGGGTTTTGGGGTGGTTAGAAGGGGATTGGAGGGCTTTGGAAAGGTTAGAAGGGGATTGGAGGGGCTTTGGAGAGGTTAGAAGGGGACTGGGGAGGGTTTGGGGGTCTCGAGGGTTAGAAGGGAATTGGATGGAGTTTGGGGGGTTAAAAAGGGTTTGGGGGTTAGAAGGGGATTGGAGGGGTTTGGGGGGTTAGAAGGAGGATTGGAGGGGGTTGGGGAGTGTTGGAAGGGGACTGGAGAGGTTTTGGGGGGCACTGACCTCTGGAGGGTTCTCACAGTCACTCTGGGTTTGATTTACGGCTCTCCGGGGGTGACTTTGAGTCACTCTGTCCTTCAACGTTTTCGTCTCCCGCTGCCCCAGCCCTGAAAAATAAGGAACTAATTATGATCTATTACTAATTTCTGAGTAATTAGCTATTAAATAACTAATTAACCCCCCCTAAGCTGCTCTCAGTGGTCACGTGGCATCAGGGACCCTCAGCCATATGCTTGTCATTGTCACTCCTCATCGAACAGCCCAAAAAAAGGGGGAATTCAACCTAAAATTTCCACCGGGGGGGAAGGGAAATTTAGAGCTTTTTTAGCTCCTCACTGGGGAGGGAAGGGGCACAAAATTTTTAAGGTGAAAATCATAATAAAAAAGGGGCATAAAAAGGGTGCTCACCTGAACAGGGGCTGTGGGTATCCCCCGTGACGGTTCCACGGCTTAAAAATGCGAGAAAAAAACGTTAAAATGGTGTTTTGGGGACAAAGAGACCCAAATAAACCACCCCAAGGGACAAACTCTGATTCCCACGGGGGTCTAAACCCTTCCCACGTGGATCTAAACCTTCCCGCGTGGGTTTAACTCCCCCATCCAAGAGAATTTAAATTGCCCCTCGAGGGTTTTCCACCCTCTCTATGCGATTTTAACCCCCTCTTAAAGCAGTCTAAACCCCTCCCCACAAGGGTTTAATCCCCCAAAGGGGGGGCTCTAAAATTCCCCACGAGATTTAAACGAGGGTCTCACCCCCCCCTCGATGGTTTAAATCCCCCTCCGGGCTTTAAAACCCCCCCACTCGTGTCAGTGCCACTCAGAGCGTGTTCAGGAGCTTCTCCACCAGACCATCAGCAAGAGAGAGTTCAGTGGATCATCCCCGCAGCACTGCTGCCCTTTTTTTCCTCAAATCCAGCCTTTTTACACACTAAAAAGAAGGTTTAAAGCTCACCTCGCGCAAAGACGCCATCCTACAACCTCAAAACCTGAAAACAAAACAGAAAAGAAAGCGTTACAAAACGCAAATAAACTAAATATCAAGCACTAGAACCTCAGGCCGGGGCGGGACGAGCCCTCAGAGAACTTAAAACTCCTCAGCGCGTGCTCAGCACAGGTCTGTGAGAGACTCATCCCCGAGCAGCCCCCATGGCCCGGCCACCCCCTCCGAGCCCCGAGAAGCCCCCGAAAGCCCCTCGGGGAAGCGCCGGCCCCTCCAGAAGCCCCTCAGGGCGGGCGCTCTAAAATGGCGGCGCTCTGAGGCGATCGGCGCTGCCGGGCGCTCCCTCGCCCGCCCGGGGAGGGGAAAAGCGGCTGCCGAGGCCTCCTCATGCCCTCAGAGATCCCTCAGAGGCCTCTCAGAGCCCCCGAAGGGTCCGCAGGGGACCGAGCCCGGACTCACCTCCCGCGGTCCCCTCAGAGACAAAATGGCCGCGGGGGCGCCTCACGCGCCCTTAAATAGCGCGCGGGGCACGCCGGGAAGGGGGCGGGGCTTAGGGCGGAAAAGGGCGGGAAACACGAAAAGGGCGGGAAAAGGAGCGCGAGGGCGCCCCCTGGCGGGTGAGGCGTGAGGGGGAATTAGGGGGGATTTGGGGGGCGTTTTAGGGGTTAATTGGGGGGGTTTTAGGGGGGTTATTGGGGAGGTTTTGGGGGGGCACTTGGGGGTTTGGGCATCGGGACCCTTTTTCTTACCAAAGGGGGGGCGCGACGGTGACAAAACATGGGGTTGAGCTGCGTGTGCCCAAAAGAGTTCCCAACTCCTCCTCCCAAAAAACCAAGAAAAATAAGGAAATGGAGGGATTTGGCCCCAAATTGGCTTTATTTGGATCAGGAGTTGGCATCAGGGCCCTTCTTCTTGCCGAAGGTGGGTACCACGTTGACGAAGCACCGGTTGTACCGTACCCCCCCGACCCCCCAAAAAACCCCAAAACCCCTCAAAAAC
Organism: Myiozetetes cayanensis; assembly: GCF_022539395.1. Classification (NCBI taxonomy): domain Eukaryota; kingdom Metazoa; phylum Chordata; class Aves; order Passeriformes; family Tyrannidae; genus Myiozetetes; species Myiozetetes cayanensis. Next base: position 2,719 of record NW_026086723.1, on the reverse strand, counting down.
CACAAATTAAAGACCCCAAACCACCAAAATGAGGGGAATGAACCCAAAATTCACTTTATTTGGCTCAGGAGTTGGCGTTGGGGCCCTTCTTCTTGCCGAAGGTGGGTACCACGTTGACGAAGCGCCGGTTGTACTGCATTCCCCTGAGCCCCCCAAAAAACCCCAAAACCCCCCAAAAAACCCGAAAACCACCAAAATGAGGGGAATCAACCCAAAATTAGCTTTATTGTGCTCAGGAGTTGGCGTTGGGGCCCTTCTTCTTGCCGAAGGTGGGCACCATGTTGACGAAGCGCCGGTTGTACAACACCCCCCCGACCCCCCAAAAAAACCTTCCAAAATCCCAAAAAACCCTCCAAAACCCCAAATCAAAGACCCCCAAAAAAACCAAAAACCCAAATCAAAGACTTCAAACACCAAAATGAGGGGGATTGGCCCCAAATTGTGTTTATTGGGCTCAGGAGTTGGCGTTGGGGCCCTTCTTCTTGCCGAAGGTGGGCACGACGTTGACGAAGCGCCAGTTGTGCTGCACCCCTGACCCCCCAAAAACCCCCTCAAAAAACCCCAAAAAAACCTCCAAAACCCCAAATCAAAGACCCCCAAAAAAACCAAAAACCCAAATCAAAGACCCCAAACCACCAAAATGAGGGGAATCAACCCCAAATTGGCTTTATTATGCTCAGGAGTTGGCATTGGGGCCCTTCTTCTTGCCGAAGGTGGGCACGACGTTGACGAAGCGCCGGTTGTGCTGCACTCCCCTGAGCCCCCAAAAAACTCAAAACCACCAAAATGAGGGGAATGAACCCAAAATTGGCTTTATTTGGCTCAGGAGTTGGCGTTGGGGCCCTTCTTCTTGCCGAAGGTGGGCACCACGTTGACGAAGCGCCGGTTGTACTGCATGCGCCGCTTGGCCCGCCCCGTCTTCTTCTTCTTCTTCTCCTGCTTGGCCACCTGAGACCCCCCCCCAAAAAAAAATGGTTGGGGAGGGGGCCCAAAGGGGCACACTGTGGGGGGGGGCACTGGGATGGGCACAGGGGGTATGGGGGCACTGGGATGGCACTGGGGATGGGGCACTGGGGCACTGGGGGCACAGGGGTACTGGGCACTGGGACACAGGGGGTATGGGGGGCACTGGGATGGACACTGGGGGGCACTGGGATGGGCACTGGGATGGCACTGGGGTCACTGGGATGGGCACTGGGGTCACTGGGATGGACATGGGATGGACACCGGGATGGACACTGGGATGGACACTGAGGGGCACTGGGATGGCACTGGGGTCACTGGGATGGACACTGATGGGCACAGGGGGGCACTGGGGTCACTGGGGAGCACTGGGATGGACACTAGGGTCACTGGTGGGCACTGGGGTCACTGGGATGGACACTGGGGGTACTGGGATGAGCACTGGGCTAGGCACCAGTGGGCACAGCGGGTATGGGGGGCACTAGGATGGACACTAGGGTCACTGGTGGGCACTGGGGTCACTGGGATGGACATGGGATGGCCACTGGGATGGCACTGGGGTCACTGGGATAGGTACTGGGGTCAGTGGGATGGACATGAGATGGACACTGGGATGGCACTGGGGTCACTGGGATGGCACTGGTGGGCACTGGGATGGGCCCCAGTGGGCACTGGGGCAGGAGGGGGATGCCAGGGGGGTCCCCAAACCCCCGTGGGGTGGGTGGGGGTCTCACCTTGGGGGTCTGGCCCCTCACTTTGCCGGCGCGGGCGAGGGATCCGTGAACCTTCCCTGGGAGGGGAGAACAATTAGAGTGGGTTTGGGGGGGTCTATGTGTTAATTAGGGGGGTGTTAATTAAGGGGGGGCGTTAATTACCCCCCAGCAGGCGCGTGGAGAGCTCCAGGGTGGCCAATTCGGGGAGGGGGCTCTGCCCCAGCACCGTCCCATCCTCCAGGGGGGTCCCTTCCCAGAGCAGCAGCTGATCCTGGGGGGGCACCCCCGACAGCTCCGCCACCTTCTCCTGGGGGGGGAAACGGGGGGGTCAGCACCCCAAAAATGGGGGTCAGCACCCCAAAATGGGGGGGCAGCGCCTCCAAAATGGGGGGTCAGCACCCCCAAAAACAGAGGACTAAACCCTGAAAATGGGAGGGGCTGCACCTCAAAAAATGGGGGATCAGCAGCCCCAAAAATGGGGGGTCAGCACCCCAAAAATGGGGGGACACCCCCGACAGCTCCGCCACCTTCTCCTGGGGGGGGAAACGGGGGGGTCAGCACCCCAAAAATGGGGGGGCAGCACCCCCAAAATGGGGGATCAGCAGCCTCAAAAATGGGGGATCAGTACCCCCAAAAATGGGGGGTCAGCATCCCAAAAATGGGGGGGTAACACCCCCAAAAATGGGGGACTAAACCCTGAAAATGGGGGATCAGCACCCCCAAAAATGGGGGCAGCACCCCCAAAAATGGGGGGTCAGCACCCCAAAAATGGGGGATCAGCACCCCAAAAATGGGGGGGCAGCACCCCCAAAAACGGAGGACTAAACCCTGAAAATGGGAGGGGCTGCACCCCCAAAACGGGGGGGCTGCACCCTAAAAAACGGGGGATCAGCACCCCCAAAATGGGGGAGTCAGCACCCCAAAAATGGGGGATCAGCACCCCAAAAATGGGAGGGCAGCACCCCAAAAATGGGGGATCAGCACTCCCAAAAAATGGGGGATCAGCACCCCAAAAATGGGAGGGGTTGCACCCCCAAAATGGG
>NW_026086722.1:0-12532 GCF_022539395.1 Myiozetetes cayanensis | reverse complement strand
CCGTAGTTTCCTAACACTGAGCTTTTCTGTAGTGCTTTACATTTTTATGTTTTAACCTTTTGTTTCTCGGAGATTGTTTCCTTTTGTGCGGCTTCAGGATCCAGGTGGCTCAGTAAGTCACTGACTATTTCCTTCTGGAATACAGGGGGGCTCTTCGGCTTCCTGTCCCTGTCTACCAGCTCCAGAGAACAGTTGTCCCAAGGACCACCTGTCCTACTGGTGAATCCTGAGGCAAAGTAGGTGTTAAGTACCTCAGCCTTCTCCTCATCCCTGTTAACTATGTTTCCCCCCAAGTCCCACAAGGAATGGAAGTTTTCCTTGCCCCTCCTTTTGTTATTAATGTATTTATAGAAGCGCTTTTTGTTATCCTTAACAGCAGTAGCCAAATTGACTTCAAATTGCACTTTTGTCTCTCTAATTTTCTTTCTGCATGACCTAGTTATACTCCTAAACTCATCCTGAGTAGCCAGTCCTATTTTCCATAGTCTGTAAGCTCTCTTTTTATCCCTGATTTCCTTCAGAATCTCCGTTTTCAACCAAGTCAGTTGTCTACCTCACCGGCTTGCCTTTTGGTACACTGGTACAACCTGTTCCTGTGCACTCAAGACTTCCTTCTTGAAGCACGTCCATCCCTCCTGTACCCCCTTGTTTTCAAGGTTTTTTTCCCAGGGTATGCTCTGGACCAGTCTTCTGAACAGGCCAAAGTCTGCCCTCTGGAAGTCCAGTGTGGAGGTTTTATTGATGGTCTTCCTTGTATCCCTGAGTATTGCAAACTCTATTATTTCATGGTCACTGTGCCCCAGATGGCCTCTGACCACTACATCTCCCACCAACCCCTCTCTGTTTGTAAACAACAGGTCTAGTGGGACCCCACCCCTGGTAGGTTCATTTACCAACTGGAGCAGGAAATTATCCTTTATACACTCCAGGAATCTCTTAGACTGCCTCTTCTCTGCCGTGTTGAGCTCCCAGTAGATATTTGGCGGGTTGAAGTTACCCACAAGAACGAGGGCTGGCGATTTTGAGACATCTGCCAGCTGCTTTTAGAATAATTCTGCGGACAGATCTTCCTCTTGCCTGACCTCTACTTGACTTTCCGAGTCCAGGGCCTCATATCTGTTGTTCAAGGGCACCTGGGGAGGTGATGCTGGTCGAGAGGGTGTTCTTTTACCTCTCCAAACAGGCGCCTGTTTCCATTCCCCCCCATCCACTCGGTTTACCTCCTGACGGCAGGAGGGGCAGGGTATCACTGTCTCCTCCTGGACTTCCTTGGGGATCAAAAGGGTGCGACTCCACCGGTCTATTTCCCTTTTACTTTCCATAATACTTCTCAGCCTTTCTACCTCTTCCTTGATCTCTGTTACCATGCAGAGCAAATCACTGACCTGCTCGCATCGCACACAGGTGCCTCTCACAATGTCCTCTGGCACTGCTGCCAGGGTCAAACGGTCTGCGCAGCCAGAGACCTGAATGGCTGCATCCTTCTTGGAGGGTTCTCTCTGTGTCAACACACTCCTAGTGTTAACAGTAGCGACGGCTTTCATTTTTTTAGAAACCATTACTGGTTTAAGTTGAAATATGGAAAAAAAAAAAAAAAACCACCACCAAAACAAACTAGGAGTTGGTTGTGCCCTACCTGTTTGCCCTGCCTGGGTGAACTGCCATGCAAACTGCCATGCCCCACTCTCACTGCCGTACCACACCCTCACTGCCGTGCCACGCTCCTGTTTGCCCCGTTCCAGGACACTCGCACTCCCTGGAGATGTTTATATCGCCCTCTGGAGCACCCGTTAACAAACCTGTCCCACCCCTCTCTCACCTGAGTGGTTTCTGAGGAGCAACCAAGCCCAGGCAGGAATAAGAAGATAAGGAAATGAACAGTAACAGCAACAATACTAATGACAAATTATAGAAGAAAAGAAACATTATTTCTCACACACACCCTGCCTCACCCTTCCCATGGAAAACTCCTGACAATACCTGAGCTCTCCCTCCACCACACTACCCCAACCTGGAAGTGAGCGCTTCCCCTGTTCCCAGAAAATTATGTGAGGTGGTATAGAATAACCTCCATGTCTTAACCATGTCCCCTCCTGGTTACTGCAAAAATTAACCCTGTCCTGGTCAGAACCAGGACATTATCCATCACTTATTCTATTCTATCTACATCATACCAAAATGGTACACCTTCCAACTATATATATAATTACATAAACATGGGTATAATTTCCATAGTCAATGACCATTTCTCCAAGATGTCTGTTGAGTTCATTTAGTCCATGACTGTGGGTTCTGTCCTAGATATCTTCCAGGGCAGGAGGGTTGTTGTGCTGTCAGTTGGTTGCAAGCTGCATCAGGAGCTCGCGACTAGTGTATCTGGAGCAGTCCATCCTCATTGTCCATGGTAGTTATGACATACAGTGGTAGTGTAATTCAGCAACCAATATACAATTCAGCATTGCAGACTATTCTCACCCAAAAATCAAATCCCCTTGAGGTTCACATCATTTTTCTCCATTCCTCTGCATTACTCACCAAGTGCGCCCAGGTCTATGAGCAAAAACAATCCCATTTGGCTTTGGTCTCCCTCGCCTCTGTCATACAACTGCAACTACTGGATAAACAAATGAAGATAAAACATTTAAAATGCTTTTTAATTATTCTGGCAAGGTGTAATGCTTCAATTCTATTTCCATCTTTTTTCTAATGACTTTCTCTCCTCAGAACTCTACTTGCAAATAGTACACCTGCATTTGTGAGCAGAAAGTAGACCACTTTGTAAATGATCTGGCCAAGCAATGAAAGTACCAAAGCCAGAATCACAGTCCTCAGTCAGTACACGCCTTGCCATAGGAGAGATGTGTCTATAAAACTCCCTATTGGAGAATTCAGTTTAAAAAGAAAATGACACACTTTCGTCCTCTTCACAAACTTAAATTGCTTGAAGTACATGATAACTGTGAGATATATTATTTTTGTGTCAGTTGTTTGAATAATTTAAGAAAGACTTCAGTTGTTTAGTTCAAACTCACACAAAACTTTCATTAGGTCAGAGGATGCTTTTCTGAGGGAAGAATTGAATAGTCTCAAAAACCAAGATAGAAAGTTTGATGTGTTCTTTGGAAGTTAAGTTTTAAAAAATTTGAACATGATGCCATTATAAAAATGTATTTAAGTAATAAAATGAGAACTTCTGAACATGCCTTGACTGTACATGTTTGGCTTTCTAAAACTCTGCAAAATTAGGTAAGATTCTGTTTCTAGTGAAGTAAAATACAAAATCCTATAGTTTTATATTAAGAAGAGTCCTTAAATTATTTTTGTTTACACACAATTTGATTCTTATTTGTGTATCTCTTCGAGGCACACCTGAAAACCAGAGCTCTGATATGTGTATTGATTCATGCGGGATCTCTACATCAGAAAAGACATTGTTATCTTTATATTTTCTGTATAAATGAAGAAGGAAAGTAGTGAGCTTAACTAGCTGCAGAAATGAATGTGGGTTTTTCCAATTAAACTGGTATCAACCAATTCCTTCTAAGCAAAAATGTGAGAAGAATCAAACAATACTTTCATCAACTTCATCACTATTTTAGTCAAGATTATTATTCTTACAGGAGGAAAATTAATGATTATATGAATTGACATAATGGAAATGGGTTTGTTTGTTGGGGTTTTTTTTTTTGTTTTTGGTTTTGTTTGTTTTTGGGTGATGGCACCTTCTGGACATGTTTAAAAGGGATTATTTTTCCAAGTGGTGCAGAAATGACAGGAGTAATTTTCAAAAGATAGTCCACTATTTTTCTGCATGTTTTCCTTTCTTCCCAAAATTAACAACTAGATTTATAGAACATCAAAGGAACAGACTTTTATCTTAAACAGTATTGAAAACCTTCTGGTATGTTGAACTTGGATCCACCTAAAGGATGTAATTAACATTTGGAGGATAGAATCTGCAAACCCACATTTAGGTGTTGTATGAAACTGCAGGAATTTCATGTGTGTTTATAGATCTACAGATATCCATATTATGTGCAACATGCAATATTGTATGCATATAATCTCTGTTATTACATAATATTAAACACAGATGTTATCATACAAACATGAAAATATATAATAAAAATGGAACACCTGGATTATAAAATGCAAAGCTATATTGAGAAAGGACTCCAGACACTTCCATGTGGAAGTTCCCGCTAAGTAAAGAAACCCATACATTCTGCAGTGTGAGTTTCTCTTGAGATACATTATATCAAAAGTCAGAACTTGCTTATTTCTTCCTGGTCCAAAAAAAGGCTCCTTTTCTCGCACTTTCACTTTGATGTAGGAGCCCCTGGTGGTCTAGTGGTAAGGGCGCGGTGTTGTCACCGCCGAGGCCCGGGTTCGATTCCCGGTCAGGGCCACTCCCGGGCAGATGGAGCTCGTTAGCCCTTAAAAAGGCAACCCATCTATGTCCTAAGGACCTCGCTGCCACCATCCAAGTTCGCTTGGCCCCGGCAGATGAACCTTAGGATTAAAGGGTGGGCTCAGTTCCGCGCACACTGTGTCTCACCTAAAAAATCCAATGCGCAGGCTGGAAGGTGTAAAGACCTTCCCCGGATCTTCGCTCGCGAAGACTGGCCATTAGTTAGTTAGTTATTAGCACTTTGATGTGTTGGGTCTGCTTCCAAAACAGAGAAAACACCATTTAACCAAGCTGCCCATGCATGTGTGGTACATCCATCTCCATACACACGTTGCAAAGAGCTTTTTAGGTGTTATTGTCAAACCATTTATACCTACATATTTATACCTCTCTCTCACTGCCTCCAAGACTGAGAGGCAGAAGTATCAAAGAGTTAGGCTTAACTTTGGAATCTTTAGTAGAGTTAAATTAATAACTTTAGGGAAACAAACAAAAAAGCACTTTTAAAAGTTGGGTTAATACTGTTTTTTAAATTCTGATGCAAGAGTGTTTGTTTGATTTTTGTTTGAGTTCCCAAGACAAAATCAGTGTTTGACCCATCTAAACACGTCTCTTTCTTTGGGGCTGTTAAATAATTATCTGTTCAGCCAGGAAATTTCACTTTATGAAAACCTTCCACTTCAATTTCAGCAAATACCAGACAACTCCTGAAGAAGTGAAGAGATTGACGCACTTATTAAAGAAAGAAGAGGAAAAAAAAGAAATAGACCAGTCAAAATAATCAGACTAATCTCTTAGATGACAGTCAAAACCAACCCCGTACCTGGTTGCCAAGAAGAGATGCAGGGATCTGAGTGTGCTGCACAACTCTGCGGGTCACCCTGTGGGACAGGGGCTGCTCCGGCCTCACGTTTGGGGGCCTTCTCCTCCCCCTCCCAGACTCCCCACGCTCAGTTGTGAGCCTACCCCGTACTTAGCCTCTTCGCTGACCCTGAAGTACAAACCGTTCCCGAAAAGGTTAAACTCCTCAGCGTCACGAAATTACCTTCCCAGGCTTGGGAAGCGGCACCACTCCGAGACCTGTCATTACCGCTTCCTGTACTCACACGGCCCCTACGAGCAAGACAACTTCCTCCGGGACCAACGTTAAGACACTTTTTGGACAACTGGCTGAGTCTCCCGAGAACAAACGGATTAAACCTCTAACCAAGGCCCCCAGGAGCTCAGGAGTACTACACACGCAGGCACCCATCGCATCACAACGTACTCGGAGAACCTCTCTGCCTCCCTGCTGGCCTGACCTGCCCCACCTGAGTCCCTGGGCAGGCCCTGGACACCACACCGAGCTGCGGGAACTCTGCCATCTGTGAATAGTTCTACGGCTGGGAGGGGCGATTCCCCCTTGCTAGGATTGGGGGCCAGGCCGGTCTGCCCCGCGGCCCTGAGGAGACGTAGGCAAGCCACGATACTCTATCTTGCCTTGATCATTCAGGTCCGCGCCTCCCACTTTGCAGGTTGAGGCGGGCTATAGCAAGTGGTGTATGCGGAAACGCGCAAGCACCGGGACCAACTAAGCTACACAAACCCAAGAGCAGTCGCTGCATTAATTACAGATAGGTTCATTTAAGCGAGAAACTTAAAAATCTCTTCACTTCTTCAGGAGTTGTCTGGTATTTGCTGAAATTGAAGTGGAAGGTTTTCATAAAGTGAAATTTCCTGTCTGAGCAGATAATTATTTAACAGCCCCAAAGAAAGAGACGTGTTTAGATATAAGGTTAACAAGACACGGACTTAAGAACTGCATTTTTATATCAATAGCTATACATCCTTATAACCTGATCAACTGGAACAAATTCTACCCCTTTAAAATAAATTTTAATGGTTTTAGAACCAATTTGGTGATTATTCCCTACTTCATAATCCACTTTTTTCTCCACTTGAATTATTAGAGCTCAACAGCATCTCATGTCTAACATCATTGGAACTGACTCGCCCAGGGGGCTTAGTTGATTTCTGAAGGTCAAAAGTAATTTTCATTTATGTCTATATGCATGTTGACATTATTGTACATCTAGTACCTGCTTTAAAGAAGATTAAACCTGAGTGTGAATACATTCTGAAATATGTAGACAACAGAAAATGGATAGTCCATACGAGAAAGTGAGTACATATAATCACATAGCGATGTTTATAGACAGTGCAAGAAAAAAAAACCCTGCAATTTCCAGAGTTAAGTGTTTGTATTTTTGTGCTTCAGGTAATGGCACATCAGAGCCGATTAAGGTGAGTGAGGGGTGGGTCAGGCTCGTTAGCAAGTGCTGGGGGAGGCTATATAAGAACCTCCAGGAGAACTACTCGGCCATTTGCTGCCCAGGCTTGACTCTTCCTCAGAGCCGATTAAGGTGAGTGAGGGGTGGGTCAGGCTCGTTAGCAAGTGCTGGGGGAGGATATATAAGAGCCTCCAGGAGCGTGAGCAAAGTTCCCTCACGCACCCCCACAGGAGTAGACTAACAGGGTGTGGCACAACAATTTCAAGGCATTTCAAGCCTGCAGGGCACAACCAGCTCCCTTTTCTTGTAGGTGAGTGTGCTTTTTAAAGCTAACAATGGTTTCCAGGAAAACAAAAACCATTACTGCTGTTAATACTAGGAGTGTGTTTGCTCAGACACTCCCCTCGAAGAAGGATGCAGCCACCCAGATCTCTGGGTGTGCTGAGTGTCTGAGCCTGACGTTGGTACCGGAGGATGGTGTAGGGGGTAGCTGTGTACGATGCGAACAGGTGAGTGATTTGCTGTGCCTTGTAGCAGAACTTAAGGAAGAGGTAGAGAGATTAAGGTGCATTAGGGAGAGTGAAAAGGAAATTGATTGGTGGAGTCAAACCCTTTTAAACCCTAAGGAAGTCCAACAGGAGACGGCAAAGCCCTGCCTCTCCTGCCATAAGACAGATGGAGCAGACCAAAATGATGGGGGGGAATGGAAACAGGTCCCTAATGGGAGAGGTAGAAGAATTCTTTCTAGACCTCCATCACCCCTCAGGGTGCCCTTGAAGAATAGATACGAGACTCTGGACCCAGATAGTCAGATAGAGGACAGCCAAGATGATCCCTCTAGAGAGCCTCCTTGTTCGCCCCTGTCCAAAAGATGGATTACAACCACAGGTATAAAAAAAAAAAGAAGGGTAGTTGTAGTAGGTGACTCCATTTTGAGGGGAACTGAGGGCCCTATATGTCGCCCAGACCCATCCCAGAGAGAAGTATGCTGCCTTCCTGGGGCCAGGGTGAGGGATATTAGTAGGAGACTTCCTGAGTTAATTCAGCCCTCAGACTATTATCCTCTGGTGGTAGTCCAGGCTGGCAGTGAGGACATTAATCGAAGAAGTGCCAAGATAATTAAAAAAGACTTTAAAGCACTGGGTCGGTCAGTTCAGGGGACAGGAGCACAGGTGATATTTGCCTCAGTTCCTGTACTATCTGGGATGGATGAGGAGTTAAATAAAGAGAGGAGTAAAAAGCCCAACTCCTCAACAGATGGCTAAAGAATTGGTGCCACCATCAAAATTTTGGTTTCTTTGACCATGGGGCAAACTCCATGGTACCTAGTCTCTTAAAATCAGATGGGATTCATCTTTCTAGGAAGAATAAGAGGACTGTAGCCCATAAGTTAGCAGAGGCTGATTAGGAGGGCTTTAAACTAGGTTTCGAAGGGGAAGGGGTTGAAACCGGGCTCTCCAGTGATCAGCCTAAGGATGGAAAGCCTGAGTTAAGAATTAAATCAACAGCCCACCTGAAGTGCATGTACACTAATGCACGCTAGTATGGGCAACAAACAAGAGGAGCTGGAGGCAATTGTGCAGCAGGAAGGCTATGATGTAGTCGCCATCACAGAAACGTGGTGGGATGACTCGCATGTCTGGAGTGCTGCTATGGAAGGCTATAAGCTCTTCAGGAAGAACAGGCAGGGGAGGAGAGGTGGAGGGGTGGCTTTATATGTTAGAGACTCTCTGGACCCTGTTGAACTTGAGGTCAGCAACGATAAGGTTGAGTGCCTGTGGACCAAAATCAGGGGGAAAGACCAACAAGACTGACATCATCATGGGTGTCTGTTACAGACCGCCCTACCAGGATGATGAAGGGGATGAATTATTCTACAAGCAGCTGGCGGATGTCTCGAAATTGTCAGCCCTTGTCCTTGTAGGTGACTTTAACCTGCCAGATATCTGCTGGGAGCTCAATACTGCAGAGAAGAGGCAGTCTAGGAATTTCCTGGAGTGTATAGAGGACAATTTCCTTCATCAACTGGTAAATGAACCTACCAGGGGTAAGGCCCTGCTAGACCTGCTGTTTACAAACAGAGAGGAGCTGGTGGGAGATATAGTGGTTGAAGGCCGCCTAGGAAATAGTGATCACGAAATAATAGAATTTTCAATACTCAGAAATTCAAGGAGAAACAACAATAAAACCTCTACGCTGGACTTCCGGAGAGCAGATTTTGACCTATTCAGAAGTCTAGTCCAGAGCATACCCTGGGAAACAACCCTTGAAAACAAGGGAGTCCAGGAGGGATGGATGTGCTTCAAACAGGAAGTTTTGAGTGCACAGGAACAGGCCATACCGGTGTGCCGAAAGGCAAGCCGGCGGGGAAGACAACCAGCCTGGTTAAACAGGGAGATTCTGAAGGAAATCAGGGATAAAAGAGAGTTTATCGACTATGGAAGAGAGGGCTGGCTACTTACGAAGAATTCAGGAAGACAGCTAGATCATGCAGAAAGAAAATCAGGGATACAAAAGCGCAATTTGAAGTTAAATTGGCCACTTCTGTTAGGGATAACAAAAAGTCCTTCTATAAATACATTAATAACAAAAGGAGGGGCAAAGAAAACCTCCATTCTTTGATGGACTCGGAGGGAAACATAGTTAATAGAGATGAGGAGAAGGCTGAGGTACTTAACACCTACTTTGCCTCAGTTTTTACCAGTAAGACAGGTTGCCCTCAAGGCAACTGGCCTCTGGAGCTGGTAGACAGAGAGAGGAAACCAAATAGCCCCCCTGTATTCCAGGAGGAAATAGTTAGTGACTTACTGAGCCACCTGGATCCTCACAAGTCTATGGGACCAGATGGGATCCATCCTAGGGTAATGAGGGAGCTGGCAGAAGAGCTTGCCAAGCCGCTCTCCATCATCTTCCAACAGTCCTGGCTCACTGGGGAGGTCCCACATGATTGGAAGTTGGTCAATATCACCCCAATCCATAAAAAAGGCTGCAAGGCTGACCCTGGTAACTACAGGCCTGTCAGCCTGACCTCGGTGCCTGGCAGAGTTATGGAGCAGATCATCCTGTGTGCAATCACACAGCAGCTACAGGATGGACAAGGGATCAGACCCAGCCAGTATGGGTTTAGGAGGGGCAGGTCCTGTCTGACCAACCTGATCTCCTTTTACGATCAGGTGACTCACCTGGTTGATGAGGGGAAGGCTGTGGATGTAGTCTATCTGGACTTCAGCAAAGCCTTTGACACTGTCTCCCATAATATACTCCTGGAAAAGCTGGCAGCTCATGGCTTGGACAGGGGCACTCTCTGCTGGGTTAAGAACTGGCTGGAGGGCCGGGCTCAGAGAGTGCTGGTGAACGGGGCTGCATCCAGCTGGCGGCCGGTCACCAGTGCTGTCCCCCAGGGATCAGTGCTGGGCCCAGTCCTGTTTAACATCTTTATCGATGATCTAGATGAGGGGATTGAGTCCATCATCAGCAAATTTGCTGATGACACCAAGTTGGGAGGGAGTGTCAACCTACCAGAAGGCAGGAGGAGCTCTGCAGAGGGATCTGGATAGACTGGAGAGATGGGCTGACTCCAATGGGATGAAGTTCAACAAGGCCAAGTGCCAGGTCCTGCACTTTGGCCACAACAACCCCTGCAGCGCTACAGGCTGGGGACAGAGTGGCTGGAGAGCAGCCAGGTGGAAAGGGACCTGGGGGTGCTGATTGACAGGAAGCTGAACATGAGCCAGCAGTGTGCCCAGGTGGCCAAGGAGGCCAATGGCATCCTGGCCTGCATCAAGAACAGTGTGGCCAGCAGGAGCAGGGAAGTGATCCTTCCCCTATACTCTGCGTTGGTGAGGCCGCACCTTGAGTATTGTGTTCAGCTCTGGGCCCCTCAGTTCAGGAAGGATATTGAGGTGCTGGAGCGGGTCCAGAGAAGAGCAACCAGGCTGGTGAAGGGACTTGAGCACAAGTCCTATGAGGAGAGGCTGAGGGAGCTGGGGTTGTTTAGTCTAGAGAAGAGAAGGCTTAGAGGTGACCTCATCACTCTCTTCAACTACCTGAAGGGAAGTTATAGCCAGGTGGGGGTTGGTCTCTTCTCCCAGGCAACCAACAACAGGACAAGGGGACATGGGCTCAAGCTCTGCCAGGGGAAGTTTAGGTTAGATGTTAGGAAGAAATTCTTTCCAGAGAGGGTGATCAGGCATTGGAACGGCCTGCCCAGAGAGGTGGTGGATTCACCATCCCTGGAAGTTTTTAAAAAGAGATTGGACATGGCCCTTATTGCCATGATATAGTAATTAGAGTTGGATCAGGGGTTGGACTTGATGATCTTAGAGGTCTTTTCCAACCCAATCTATTCTATGATTCTATGATTCTATGATCATAGAAAAAATATGCAGACAATTACTCTAATATTAACTTTTCTGATTTGAAAGGAAAACAGTTCTAATGTTTTAATGTCTGTTCTGAAAATAAGTAAATTAGAAGAGAAACATTTCCATGCTCTTTAGAATGGGAAACATTATTTAATGGATTTTATTTTGATACTTTAAATAATAGTAACTTTCCACTTAGTCTGACTCAGATGCTTCTATTTATTATGGTAATTATTTTATATAACACCAAATCAAAGATCATTTTATGTTTCTGAACAAAATATAGGATTTTTAAAATATATACTGGGGGGACTGTTTATCCTAAAGCATTACAAACATTTTTATTGTAGTGCAACCTATTTTTAAAATATAATTTAATTCTTATTTATTAATTTCATTTCAACACCATTAATATGATCTCTAATTAAATTATTTTGTTTATTAGGATATAGTATGTATCAGGTAAAGGCATCCTAAAACACGTTGTCAAATATGCCATAATTAATGTTTGTTATTTTTCACTCTGTTTAAACATGGCATTTCCAATAGTCTTTCTGATGTACCAGTCTTTGTTCCAATTAGTTATATGTCGAATCATATTTTGCCATAATCTTCCTTAAAAAGGAAAGAAGGTTTAGAATTATGTCATCTCTGGTGTGCAAATTGCTAATAATTTGTTGACTATTGTAACTATTAGAAATGCAGGGATTTGATTTCAGACGAGGTCTACTCAGGCATTTTTATTCTGCATCATCTCTGGCAGATATAGATGCAAGCATATTTTCGTGTGTCAATGAATCTTTTGGAAGAATTTGCAATTCGCCAAACAAAGTTTTAACTAAGAAAATCAGAAGGACAATTACTGTGTCTGCAATATTGAAACTTTTTATTGGGTCCACTGTCAACACCCCACCAACTCCAGTCTCTCGCAGATATAGGTGTGCTGCGAGTATGTCTGCAAAAGAGCAAGGGAGGGACCACAATTCATAAAGTTTCTGGTATTAATCACAAGAACCAGGGTTATTGCATTTAGTCGGGAACCGAAGATGTTACTGCACTAATAAGTAGACAGTAGACCTCATCTCTGATGAAGCAAAAAGTCTCCATTCCCTGTGGAGACACTTCTTAGTGTTTCTTTCTAATCTATTGTTTAAAACAGCTACTCTTGCTTCTCGACCTCAGCTGTCAGTTTGCATTTACAAAGATCTTTAAAATTAATTCTTAGTATAATTAGGAATAATAATATTAAAAATAACAACAAGAAGGAGGGGAGGTGATGCCCGCCGGAGCCGGCATCCCATTTGTATCCCATGCAGTAGCCTGGCACCACGGTGCTCTGTGCACCCCACGTGTGGTATGTGACCCCCATCTGGGCAGGCGGGCGGACATGCCTCGGGCCGTCCTTCAGTCCCTTCCTCCCCCTTTTCTCCCCAAACGCTGCTCCCCACAGGCAAAGTCCCTAGGGCACCGCGGCGGGACCGAGGCGT
>NW_026086721.1:0-12534 GCF_022539395.1 Myiozetetes cayanensis | reverse complement strand
AGGGTCTCACGGCACTGACTACAGAAGTACAAGATGAACAGAAGAAACTTAGAGAGGAGATGAAGGAAAACAGCTTCCATGTGTCACCAGTGGGAACCAGAGCCTCTGAAGTCAGAGCCAGATGTTCCCCAGTTAGAGAGAGCAGATAGATCTCACGAACCGAGTTGTGGTATTTCCTAGTCGATCATGGAGAAGACATGAGATGGTGGGACAGGAAACATACCCGTGTCCTGGCAGCCTGAGTACAAGAGTTGAAAGAGAGAGAAAAAGGGAAGCCCATGAGAATAAGTGCAGTACCGGTATCCTATGCGTAGGGATCTGACCCACTAGAAGGTACCTCCCATCATTATTCACAGGAAAAAAACTGTGATTGGCAGAACAAAGACCAGTATTATAGGGGCCCTGCCTCTAGCCAGGGAGAGGCACAGGACAACTATGTCTATTGGACTGTGTGGATCCGATGACCTGGTGGGTCAGACCCACAAGAATACAAGGTTTTGGTTGATACTGGAGCTCAGTGCACATTAATGCCCTCAGGACATGTGGGACCAGAGACTATTTCCATTTCTGGGGTGTCAGGAAAGTCTCAAGAGTTGACCGTGTTGGAAGGTGAGGTGAGCTTGACTGGGAAGGAGTGGCAGAAACACCCCACTGTGACTGGTCCAGATGCCCCATGTATCCTGGGCGCTGACTACCAAAAGGAACAGGTATTTCAAAAATCCAAAGGGACATAGATGGGTTTTTGGAATAGCTGCTGAAGAGATAGAAGTGGCTAAGCAGTTGAATTTGTTACCTGGTCTCTTGGAGAAGCCTTCTGCGGTGGGATTGTTGAAGGTTGAGGAACAGTGAGTGCCAATTGCCACTACAATAGTGCATCGTCGGCAGTACCGAATGAACCAAGACTCTGTGATCCCCATCCATAAGATGATCCGTGAGCTGGAGAGCCAAGGGGTGGTCAGCAAGACCCACTCACTCTTCAACAGCCCCATCTGGCCTGTGCATAAGTCTGATGGAGAATGGAGATTGACTGTGGACTATTGTGGCCTGAATGAAGTCACCCCACCGTTGAGTGCCACTGTTCCAGACATGTTGGAGCTCCAGTACGAGCTGGAGTCCAAGGCAGTGAGGTGGTACGCCACTATTCATATTGCAAATGCGTTCTTCTCCATCCCCTTAGCAGCAGAGTGCAGGCTGCAGTTTGCTTTCATGTGGAGGGGTGTGCAGTACACGTGGAACCGACTGCCCCAGGGATGGAAACACAGTACCACCATCTGCCACAGACTGATCCAGGCTACACTAGAGAAGGGTGATGCTCCAGAACACCTGCAGTAGATTGATGACATCATTGCATGGGGGGACACAGCAGAGGAGGTTTGTGAGAAAGGAGAGAAAATCATCCAGATTCTCCTGGGAGACAGGTTTGCCATCAAGAAGAGTAAGGTCAAGGGACCTGCCCAAGAGATCCAATTCCTGGGAGTAAAGTGGCAAGATGGACATCGTCAGATCCTGACTGAAGTCATCAATAAGGTCACAGCAATGGTCCCACCGACCAGCAAGAAGGAAATTCAAGTTTTTCTGGGTGTAATAGATTTCTGGAGGATGCACATCCCTGAGTACAGCCAAATCATAAGCCCTCTCTATCTGGTAACCTGCAAGAAGAATGATTTCCATTGGGGCCCAGGACAGCAGCAAGCATTTGAACTGTTTTCTAAAAGGCTGTGGAGGAAAAAAAGACTCCAGGCCAAATTAGGTAGGAGGTAAGATAGGGATACAAAGGCTTTAATGAGCCCCCAGGCTTCCAGGAATACCACCACCAAGCATTCCCGAATACAGGTGCTTACAGTTTTTATAGATTTTCACCTAATCCCTGTTCGGCCACTGCCCAGGTTCTACCCCCTGACACGCCTTTCAGGAATTGAGTCTGGGGGTGTTTTGGAACCCCCTCTTCTTCATCTTCATATTCCTCAGAGGATGTACTGTTCTTGGAGGCCTTCCAGAGCTCTAGGTCTGAAGGTTGTTGCGTCTATGGTTATATCTTCTTGTGCAGATTTTAGGGTGTTCTCTACAATTCTACCTTGAAAATGAGACTAAACAGGTTAATGGAATTTAGGGGAATTGATATGGGAAGGGGTAACAGGGTTTGCTATGTGTATTTACTGTGTTAAAGGGTAAGGGATAATGTGCTGCTACTTTAAAATCTACATTTACTACACAACTACTTCTAAAATCTACAAAGTTAAAAAAATCAAAACTGCAAGTTATCAGAACAGATCAAGCAGGAGATTGCCCAAGCTGTAGCCCTTGGACCAGTCAGGACAGGATCAGATGTGAAGAATGTACTCTATTCTACAGCTGAGGACAATGGTCCTTCCTGGAGCCTCTGGCAAAAGGTACCTGGCAAGACTCCAGGCCGCCCACTTGGATTCTGGAGACGAAGTTACAGAGGATCTGAAACCAACTGATGCCTCAGAGCTTTTCGGGTTTTTAATTTTTGTAGATTTTAGAAGTAGTTGTGTAGTGAATGTAGATTTTAATGTAGTTGTATTATATCGCTTACCCTTAACATAGTAGTTACACATAGAATTGTAGAAAAACACCCTTAGGCCTGGACCAGAAGATATCACACAGAAACAGTGACCTTCAAGCCCAGAACTTTGGAGGAACTCCAAGGACTGTGCGTGCTGCGAAGAAGACAAAGATGAGGAAGAAGGGGTCCTAAACACCCCAGACTCAATTCCTGAAAGGGCGTGTCAGGGGGCAGAATGGGGCAGAACTGGGGGTGAACAGATTGGGATTGGATGGACATCATTATAAAATCATAGAACCTCTGTTTGAATGGACACGTGGTATGTATTCCTCTAGGCCTAAGGACTCATTAAAGGACCAACTCTATCCTACCTCCTACCTAATTTGGCCTGGAGTCCTTTTTTCCTCTGCAGCATTGTAGGCAACAGTTTGGCGCCTGAAAGGTGGAAAAGTGGGACCTGTGACTCTTCCAGATGGGAAATATCATTCTGCAGGAAATTCTTCTTCTCCCGGTGGAGCCCCTGGTGGTCTAGTGGTAAGGGCGCGGCGCTGTCACTGCCGAGGCCCGGGTTCGATTCCTGGTCAGGGCCGCTCCCCAGGCAGATGGAGCTCGTCAGCCCTTAAAGGCAACCCATCTACGTCCTAAGGACCTCGCTGCCACTGTCCAAGCTCGGTTGGCCCCGGCAGATGAATCTTAGGATTAAAGGGTGGGCTCAGTTCCGCGCACACTGTGTCTCACCTAAAAAATCCAAGGTTGGAAGGTGTAAAGTCCTTCCCCGGATCTTCGCTCGCGAAGACTGGCCATTATTATCTTCTTCTCCCGGCATATTTTGGAGAATTCTCGCACCGATCTTGAGAAGCCCAGCTCCTCAGAACCACACACACAGAGGTGAGATAAAAGAGCAGCTCCTTTGGGGTAATTTTGCTAGCAATTATAAAGTGGGGTTTTCCCTGGAAATTGGGAATACGGTGGGACTGGGAAGTGGACTTAGGGTCATGTTGTTGCAAAACTTCGTGTTTTCCCAGTCTATGGGCGAAAAGTGTTTCACCTCTACCAGCAGTTTGACTGCCCCGGGACACTTAATCGTGTGTGGGTTGAGGACCCCCCCCTCCCCCCCCACCTCTCCCTGGCACAGCTTCAATAAAGGCAGGGCAGGGACAGTAGATAGTGGGCCGTTCCCATTGTGTTTGCTCAGGGTATTCTGTGTTGTCTTGGTACAGCCAGAAGGAAAGGGGGGATGCCTTTCCACTTTAAACTAGTCTGCCCTGACCTGAAGTCGCTTTTGGCATGCGGAAAGTAGATCCCGTTTGGTAATCATGAGTGCCACGGGTTTAAATCCCATGCTGGAAGTTTTAGCTGCAGTTTTTTTCCTGGTTTTTCTAAATAACCCGGAATGGAGTATGGGGATGGTGGCCCGGAGAGGGCTCTGGAGAAGAGCCCGTTCCAGCTGACGGTCGACGATGTCTATGACGTCTCGACCGTGCTGGGCCGGGAACTGATGCAGCTCAGTCCCGGGCCCAATTTCCCCGCTGCCCGCGCCCAGCTGCAGTTCAAGGTCCTGCGAGTCCTGGAGATGCTGGAGGCGCTTGTGAGAGAGGGTAGCGTGGTCAGGGAGCAGCCGTCGCCTCCGCTACGGCGCCGAGCCCCCCCTCCGCTACTGGCAGCGGAGCGGGCGCCGCAGGCGCTGACTCCTCTGCCCCTGGCTATCCGGCAGCTGAAGGCGAGAAACCTGCGGCGAGCGGGGGCGGGGCTGCCCCTGTGGACACCGCTGCTGCTCGGAGTGGGGGTGCCCCAGCCGCAGCTCCTGCTGCTCTGAACGGGGACAAGGCTGCCCCTGCGGGCACGGCTGCCGCTCCTATTTCAAAAGGGGGGCGGACTCCAAAGACCGCCGCTGCCACTGGAGCGGCGGGAGCCGGGACGCACCCCACGATGCCTGCGGCGGCTACAAACAGCGCTGCCGCGGGACCGGCGGGGCTGGTGGCCGCTGGCCTCCTCGCGCCGGATCTCTCCACATCTGCGGACAAAACGTCTGCTACAGGCGACGCCGCCGCTTTTGCTGCGGCGAGCGGAGACGGAGCGAGGGCTGTTACAAGCGGAACCGCCGCTGACCCTGCGGGGGAAGCCACCACTTTTGCAGTGAGCGGCGAAACGGTTGCTTTGGTTACCGAGGGCGGCTCGATCGCACTCTCTCTCCCCCTGGCACTCTCGGTTTTCCCCCATGGCTTTGGGAAGCCCAGTTTCGGACCCCCGAAACTGCCGTGGGCGGGGCCGCCGACCGGGTCAGACAGCTCTCTATCTCAGAGAGGGAGACTGTTTGCAGAAAGTCTATTTCAGCAGACAGACCTGGAAACTGTGTCACCAGAACTCAGACTGAAAGTGATATGTATGGAAACAACTTTTGTGCAGAAGTGAACGAATGCCTTAACAACTGCAAGTGAGATACACCAAGACTGTTTTGGACTGTAATTAGTAAACAAGAAAGACCAATAAGGAAAAGCTTCTGTCACGGTTAAGAACTGTGGTAAGATCAACCTATGATCTCCAAAGGTGGCGCATATACAAGAATCAGACTGCAATTTGAATAATACTGTCAGAACACTAGACAGTGCCATGACTATTGTATTTGTTTTTATCTTCTGTCCTATGTTGCTTTTCAGCTTCTCTTAGTTTAATTGCAGCAGAATTGAAAAGTTATGTTGCTTTAACTACACTGATTGCTTTAAAGTTTGCAATGTTCATATTTGTAAATGTTCTGTCCCAGCAGTTTAACAGCATTTTGTGAACACCGTTTGAAATATCTGCATCTCTGGCTACTGCAGCCTGTGAAAGAGATTCCTCACGAAGGGATAGTTTCGTAGGGAAATCCACATACGATTTCATGTGATTCTGAGATCAAATTTATGTACCTCATCCCTCTAAAATGTTTTGTCATCCAGTGTCATCTAGGAGTGTGGGAATGCTGAGTTTCACAGAAGAAAAGTCCTGTGTTAGGACAGAAAGGTGGCTGCAGCACTGCAACAGCACTGGTTCTGTGGACCCTCCCATGGGACCCTGAAACCTGACTCATATCTTGCCTACAGTCTTTGAGACAAACTGGTAACATCTTTGGGATTATTTGTTTAGATCACTTAAATGGTTTGCTTAGATTGCTTCCTAGCTTTATTGTAAGACAGCTGTTTTGTTGGTGTTCACATATACATGAGTGCACCTAACCCAATACATGAAGATGTTTTTATCCATGGAGGCGAGAGGTACTTCCACTGCCACTCCATGAGGCAAAGATGATTGACTGCAGTCTGGGGTAGACTGTGGCAGGATGGCTTGTCCACAATAAGGTCTGGAATCTGTCCAGAGAATACAAACTCTCTACGATGAGCTACTGGCAGTGCCAGGGTGCTGTTTGGTGTTGCATTCAGACACAACCTACTTCTGTTAAACTCCTAACTGGCCTAGAGATCTGTGACTGGCAGTTAATCACTTTATATTGTAAAAGCTTGAGTTCTTCTCACACAGTCAAGATGCAGGAATTCCAAGATTTGGGGTTCCTGTGAGAGTGTCATCGGATAGAGAGTCACACTTCATTGACTCACAAAACACAAATAAACAGGGTTTAACAAGGAACATCTATGATGTGGTTTCAGGCCTTGTCTATGGCCATATTAAAGATTGGGTGCATGGTATGTATTCCTCTAGGCCTAAGGACTCATTAAAGGACCAAGTCTCTTTATCTTACCTCCTACCTTATTTGGCCTGGAGTCCTTTTTTCCTCCACAACCTTTTAGGCAACACAACTACACTCCAATAGAGAAGGAAATCCTAGCAACTTATGAAGGAGTACAAGCTACCTCAGAGGTGATTTGCACAGAATAACAGCTGGCACCTCGATTACCGGTGCTGAGTTGGATGTTCAAGGGAAAGGTGCCCTCTATGCATAATACCACTGATGCTACATGGAGTAAGTGGATTGCCTTGATCATGCAGAAATCCAAATCGCCTTTGGATCCTAGAAAATCATCACAAACTGGCCAGAAGGTGAGAATTTTGGTCTAGCAGATGAAGAAAAAGGAGAGCAGGTGGTATGGGATGAGGAAGCCCCATCATACAATCAACTACCAGAAGAAGAAACATGCTATACCCTTTTTACTGATGGTTCCTGTCTCATTGTAGGGATGAAACATAAATGGAAAGCAGATGTATGGAGCCCCACATGACAAGTTGCAGAAGCTACTGAAGGAGAAGGGGAATCAAACCAATTTGCAGAGCTCAAAACTGTCCAGTTGGCGTTGGACATTGCTGAAGGAGAGAAGTGCCCAAAGCTTTACCTCTACACTGACTCGTGGATGATGACCAATGCTTTGTGGGGTTGGTTGGACAGATGGAAGAAGGCCAATTGGAAACATAGGGGAAAACCCATCTGGGCCGCTGATATATGGCAAGACATTGCTACCTGGGTAGAGAAGCTGATTGTGAGAGTCCACCACATAGATGCCTATGTGCCCAAAAATCGAACCAATGAGGAGTATCGCAACAATGAACAGGCAGACTGAGCTGCACAAGTCAAGGTGTCACAGGTGGATCTGGACTGGCAGCATAAGGGACAGTTGTTCTTAGCGCAATGGGCCCATGATGTCATTATTTCTTTTCCTTTTCCACACTTCCACCTGAAGTCTCTTAATTTTTAGTTATAATTTTGTTAAACTAAGACAACTTGATACGCTAATTTTTCACTTGAAAGATTTATGTAAATGTATTGCAAGGTTTTGGTAGCGGGGTGGCGACAGGGGTGGCTTCTCTGAGTAGCTGCTAGAAGCTTCCTCCAGGTTGGACCCACTGCTGGCCAAGGCTGAGCCAATCAGCAATTGTTGCAATGCCTCTGGGGTAGCATATTTAAGAAGGGGAAAAAAGTTATTGCACAGAAGTGATTGCGGCCAGAGAAGAGTGAGAATATGTGGGAGAAACAACACTGCAGGCACCAAGGTCACTGAAGGAGGGGGAGGAGGTGCTCCAGACACCAGAGATGAGATTCCCATGCAGCCTATGGTGAAGATCATGTTCACAGAGTCATAGAATCATAGAATAGATTGGGTTGGAAAAGACCTCCAAGATCAAGTCCAACCCCTGATCCAACTCCAATTACTATATCATGGCACTAAGGGCCACGTCCAATCTCTTTTTAAAAACCTCCAGGGATGGTGAATCCACCACCTCTCTGGGCAGGCCGTTCCAATGCCTGATTACCCTCTCTGTAAAGAATTTCTTCCTAACATCTAACCTAAACCTCCCCTGGCAGAGCTTGAGCCCATGTCCCCTTGTCCTGTTGTTGGTTGCCTGGGAGAAGAGACCAACCCCCACCTGGCTATAACCTCCCTTCAGGTAGTCGAAGAGAGTGATGAGGTCACCTCTAAGCCTTCTCTTCTCCAGACTAAACAACCCCAGCTCCCTCAGCCTCTCCTCATAGGACTTGTGCTCAAGTCTCTTCACCAGCCTCATTGCTCTTCTCTGGACCCACTCCAGCACCTCAATGTCTTTCCTGAACTGAGGGGCCCAGAGCTGAACACAATACTCAAGGTGTGGCCTCACCAATGCAGAGTACAGGGGAAGGATCACTTCCCTGCTCCTGCTGGCCACACTGTTCTTGATGCAGGCCAGGATGCCATTGGCCTTCTTGGCCACCTGGGCACACTGCTGGCTCATGTTCAACCTCCTGTCAATCAGTAGCCCCAGATCCCTTTCCACCTGGCTGCTCTCCAGCCACTCTGTGCCCAACCTGTAGCGCTGCATGGGGTTGTTGTGGCCAAAGTGCAGGACCCGGCACTTGGCCTTGTTGAACTTCATCCCATTGGAATCAGCCCATCTCTCCAGTCTATCCAGATCCCTCTGCAGAGCCCTCCTGCCTTCTGGTAGGTTGACACGCCCTCCCAACTTGGTGTCATCTGCAAATTTGCTGATGATGGACTCAATCCCCTCATCTAAATCATCGATAAAGATGTTAAACAGGACTGGACCCAGCACTGATCCCTGGGGAATATCACTGGTGACCGGCCGCCAGCTGGATGAAACCCTGTTCACCACCACTCTCTGGACCCGGCCCTCCAACCAGTTCCTGACCCAGCACAGAGTGCCCCTGTCCAAGCCTTGGGCTACCAGCTTTTCCAGGAGTATATTATGGGAGACAGTGTCAAAGGCTTTGCTGAAGTCCAGATAGACCACATCCACAGCCTTTCCCTCATCTACCAGGTGGGTCATGTGATCATAAAAGGAGATCAGGTTGGTTAAACAGGACCTACCTCCTAAACCCGTGCTGGCTGGATCTGATCCCTTGTCCATCCTGTAGCTGCTGTGTGATTGCACTCAGGATGATCTGCTCCATAACTCTGCCAGGCACCGAGGTCAGGCTGACAGACCTGTAGTTACCAGGGTCAGCCTTGCAGCCTTTTTATGGATTGGGGTGATATTTGCCAACTTCCAATCATGTGGGACCTCCCAGTGAGCCAGGACTGTTGGAAGATGATGGAGAGCGGCTTGGCAAGCTCTTCTGCCAGCTCCCTCATTACCCTAGGATGGATCCCGTCTGGTCCCATAGACTTGTGAGGATCCAGGTGGCTCAGTAAGTCACTAACTATTTCCTCCTGGAATACAAGGGGGCTATTTGGCTTCCTATCTCTGTCTACCAGCTCCAGAGGCCAGTTGCCTTGAGGGCCACCTGTCTTACTGGTAAAAACTGAGGCAAAGTAGGTGTTAAGTACCTCAGCCTTCTCTTCATCTCTATTAACTGTTTCCCTCCAAGTCCATCAAAGAATGGAGGTTTTCTTTGCCCCTCCTTTTGTTATTAATGTATTTATAGAAGGACTTTTTGTTATCCCTAACAGAAGTGGCCAATTTAACTTCAAATTGCACTTTTGTATCCCTGATTTTCTTTCTGCATGATCTAGTTGTCTTCCTAAATTCTTCGTAAGTTGCCAACCCTTTCTTCCATAGTCAGTAAACTCTCTTTTTATCCCTGATTTCCTTCACAATCTCCCTGTTTAACCAAACTGGTTGTCTTCCTCACTGGTTTGCCTTTTGGCACACCAGTACGACCTGTTCCTGTGTACTCAAAACTTCCTGTTTGAAGCACATCCATCCCTCCTGGACCCCCTTGTTTTCAAGGGTTGTTTCCCAGGGTATGCTCTGGACTAGACTTCTTAATGTTGAAGCCGGCTGTCCCTCTGCAGCCCATGGAGGTATATGGGGGAGCAGAGATCCACCCGCAGCATATAGAAGAGACCCACACCAGAGCAGGTGGATACCCAAAAGAAGGCTGTGAACCTATGGGAAGCCTGTGCCAGAGCAGCCTGTTCCTGAAGGACTGCACACCATGGAAGGGAACCATACTGGAACAGTTCATGAAGAACTGCAGCCTGTGGGAAGGACTCTCACTGGAGAAGTTTGTAGAGGACTGGCTCGTGTGGGAGGGACCCCACGCCGGAGCAGGGGAAGGACTCCTCTCCCTCAGGAGGAAGCAGTAGCAAAAACAGCATGTGATGACCTGACTGTAACCCTCATTCTCCATCTCCCTATGCCACTGAGGGGAGGAGGTAGAGAATTGAGAATAAAGTTAAACATGGGAAGGAGGGAGGGGTGGGGGGAAAGTGTTTTTAAGATTTATTTTACTTCTCATTATCCTGCTGATACCTTGGAGTTTTGATTTGTTTTAATTTTGTAGATTTTAGAAGTAGTTGTGTAGTAAATGTAGATTTTAAAGTAGCAGCACATTATCCCTTACCCTTTAACACATCAACCACACATAGCAAACCCTGTTACCCATTCCCATATCAATTCCCCTAAATTCCACTGGCCTGTTTAGTCTCATTTTCAAGGTAGAAATGTAGAGAACACCCTAAAATCTGCTCCAGAAGATATAACCATAGACACAACAACCTTCAGGTCTAGAGCTCTTGAAGACCTCCAAGAACATTACGTCTCTGAGGAAGATGAAGATGAGGGGGTCCCAAAACACCCCCAGACTCAATTCCCGAGAGGCATGTCAGGAGAGCAGAACCTGGAGTGGTGGTCGGACGGGAGTTAGGTGAAAATCATTTTAAAATTGTAAACATCTGTGTTCGGGGCGCACGGTGGTGGTATTCCTGGAAGCCTGGGGGGCTCATTAAAATCTTTGTATCCTTACCTTATCTCCTACCTAATTTGGCCTGGAGTCCTTTTTCCTCCACAACCTTTTAGGCAACACTGCTCTGATTTTGTTGGTAATAAATTCAATTAATATCCCCAGGTCGGTCTGTTTTGCCCTTGATGGTAGTGGTGAGTGATCTCTCCAGTCCTTATCACAACTCTGAGCCGTTCATTATATTTTCTCTACCCTGTCCAGCTGAGGAGAGGAGTGATAGAGCGTATTGGTGGGCACCTGAGTGTCTAGTCAAGGTCAAACCCCACAATTACCCTTTAAATTTTGGCAAATTTTTAAATGTCTTCCTTTGAATTGGACACTTGACAGTGAATTAATAATGCCTATTATCGTCTGTCAGAAAGCCATTTAGGTGGTACTAGACATTTCAGGATAATTTGTAAAGCAAAGTTTCTGCTTTGTTTGTTATGTTTGGCATTCTCTGCTAAAGGAGACTATCAGCATCATCAGCTAATCGTGCCTGACAAATTTGGTGGCCTTCTATGCAGGGTTACAGAGGTGGTGGATGAGGGAAGAGTGACTGACAATCTACCTGGACTTGTGCAAAGCATTTGACACTGTCCTGCATGACATCCTTGTCTCTAAACTGGAGAAATGTGGATTTGATGAGTGGACCAGTTGGTGGATAAAGGTGGTTGGATAATTCGCACTTAGAGTTGCGGTCAACAGCTCAATGCCCAAGTGGAGACAAATGACAAGTGGTGTTCTTCAGGGATCAATATTGGGACTGGCACTGTTAGCATCTTTTCAGGTGACATGGACAGTGGGATCGAGTGCACCCTCAGCAAGTTTGCCAACAACCATCAAGCTGTGTGGTGTAGTTGACATGCTGGAGGAAGGGATGCCATCCAGAGGATCTTGACAGGCTTGAGAGAGGTAGAGCAGTGTGTTAGCCTCATGAAGTTCAGCAAGACCAAGTGCAGGTCCTGCACCTTGGTCAGGGCAATCCCAAGCACAAATGCGTGCTAGATGGAGGAGATGGATTGAGAGCAGCCCTTGGGAGAAGGACTTGGGGATGCTGGTGGATGATATGACACAGCAATGTTTCAATTGTATCTGGTCTGCATCAAAAGCAGTGTGGCCAGTAAGTTGCAGGAGGTGATTCTTCCCCTCTACTCCACTCTGATGAGACCCTACCTGTAGTACTATGTATTTTCTATAAATACATAGCACCTACTTAAATAAAATTAATAAAATAAAATAAGAAAGATGGAGGACTTTACAAGGGCATGGGAGTGAAAAGGAAAAACGGGAATGGCTTTAAACTGAAGAGAGGATTGGTTTAGGTGGATATTAGGAAGAAATTCTTTACTGTGAGGGTAGTGAGGCACTAGAACAGGTTACCCGAGAGAAGTTGTGGATGCCCCATCCCTGAAGGTGTTCAAGCTAGGTTAGACAGGAAGGTGTCCACGTCCATGGCAGGAGTGTTGGAACTAGATGATCTTTAGGGTCCCTTCCAACCCAAACCATTCTATGATTCTATTATAGATGTTAAAAATTAATGTATTAAAATATTTTTATTTGATCTCAAATGTCTTAAGACATAGTAATACTTACAATATCATATATTTACAAATAAATATCTTTGTAAGAGAAACTTTTACAAGCTGGTTTGGAATTTTAAAAGTCCTCTGTGCAACTGATTTGTTTAGCTAGTGTAAGATGTTATGCTATAAGAGTTTATTTCTCCCTTTAATCCTGGGGAAAAAAGTAAAATATACAGAATGAAGATATCCTAAAGCATCAGAGACCTTAGTATTCCTATTCCTGTAGGAAAAACAAAGCAGAAACTCATTTCTATAGTGAATTTGTTCTAATGAGCTTT
>NW_026086720.1:0-12750 GCF_022539395.1 Myiozetetes cayanensis | reverse complement strand
CCGACGATGCCACGGCCGTGCCAGAGGAGTCCCCCGCTGCCAGCACTGGGGACATCTCCGAGGGGATGGCACAGAGGGGCTGGATCTGTGTCCCACCCACAGGTAAGAGGGACCACAGCTGCCCTGTCCGCCCTGGAGAGCCACTCCACGGGGGGTTCGGCTGCGGTGGCGGGCTGGGAGCCTGCACCAGATCCACGGGGGCTGTGGAAACACAGAGCTGTCCCCCTCAGGCACCTGCCTTTGCTGTCCCCAAGGTGGGAGCAGCCCCCTCCAAGTCCCCCCGGAGCCACAGGGGACCCCCCGGCACAACTCCCGGGGCACATGGACTATGATGATGTCGGCGCCCTGGGGATATCGCAGTGAGGATGTCCGGCCACGCCCCATCCCTGGCGACACGTGTGCAGGATGGGGAGGGGCTGTGCCATCATCTCTGATAATGTCACGTGGAGCACTCTGGTGTCACTGGGAGGGTGATGTTACGGTGGAGAAAATGAGGGGGAATCAAGGAGGTCAAGTGGATTCCACCAAAAAGGGAGGGGAAAGCCCAAAACTGCCAAAAAATTCACTGGGAAGGCTTGTGTGTCTCTGTAAAATACTAAATCCTTTAAAGTTTTTTATTTTAAAATATATTGTCAAGTAATACTAATTCATATAAAAGCTGATTTCAAGACAAAGCCTCGTATCTGCTGTATTATATGCGGGATTTTAGGATATAATAAATTCCAAACGTGAATCCATAGGGTTTGGAAATTCAGTCAAAACTTTCGTACGCATCAGTTAAACACTAAAGGGCTGGAAGATGTCAGGCAGGCACTCGCCGTGCAGCAGCAGGGGCAGCTCGGCGTGACGGGGGGGTCGTTCCTGTCCCCTCGCTGTCACCCCCAGGGCGCGGAGGGGCCGGGCCGGGCGGGCAGAGCGGGCGGGGCGGGGCCGCAGGGACAGCGCGGGCTGCGATTGGACGGGGGCGCTCGAGTGCTGATTGGGCAGCGGCTGCCGGGCCCGCGCTAGAGAAGGGCGGGCGGGGCCGGCGCGGCTGCGGCTGTTTGTGCGTGAGGGCTGAGGGTGGGGCCGCTGGGCTGGGCTGGGCTGGGGGCAGAGCGCGGTGTGCTCTGTGCCCGTGGAACGGGGGAGCTGGGCGGTGTTTGGGTGCGCGCTGGGCTGGGCTGCGGGGGCTGGGTAAGCCCGTTCCCTGCCGGGGAGCCCCGGGGGGAGCCGTGGCGGGGCTGAGGGGCTGTTGCTCTCTGGGTGCATCAGGGTTTGCCTCGGAATTCCAAAACCTTTCCCCGTGCAGGGTTACGAGGCAAAGACTCATCTCACTTAGTTTGTTGGTGCTGCATTAATGCTTTCTGCTCCTTTTCTAAAGAAAGAATGAAGAAGGGAACTCGGGCAGCAGCCAAGCAACACCAAGTTACTCTGCAACCAGGTGAATTGCCTTGAAGTTGATAAGGTGGTCACTTAGAACTTTGGGGGCTCCAGGCACAAGTGACCACCAGAGACCCCCGATGGAGCCCCTCAGAGACCTTATAAGCGTTTGTGTGTATGGTCACAGGTGCTGGGGAATGTCCTGAATATGAAACAGGAATGCAGGGAACAAAATGAACCCTCATGATGCCTTGGAGTTTTGATTTTTTAAAAATTTTTGTAGATCTTAGAATTAGTTATGTAGTAAATGTAAATTTTAGAGTAGCAGCATATTATCCCTTTACCCTTTAACGCACCAACCGCACATAGCAAACCTTTTTACCCGTTCCCATATCAATTCCCCTAAATTCCGCTGGCCTGTTTACTCTCTTTTTCAAGGTAGAATTGTAGAGAACACCCTAACCCTATGGAAGAAGATATAGCCATAGACGCAACAACCTTCAAGCCTAGGACTCTGGAAGGCCTCCAAGAACATTATGTGCTCTGAGAAAGATGAAGATGAAGAAGAGGGGCGTCCCAAAACACCCCCAGACCCAATTCCCAAGAGAGGTGGCGGGGGCAGAACCTGTGTGGTGGCCGGACGGGGATTGGGTGAAAATCATTAAAGCCTTTGTATCCTTATCTTAACTCCTACCTAAATTGGCTTGGAGTCTTTTTTTCCCCAGAGCCGTTTAGGCAACAGTGTAATGCTGAGCCCTCCCATCAGCTGCAGTGGAGACACCTCTGTGTGCACTGTGCGAGCCAATGGCCAGGACCCCAGGTGGGCTGGGATCACTGCATGGTGTTGTAAGCAAGGAATGCCTGGCTTCTAAAACTCCCCAGCTGAGTCTTAGAGGCTTCTTTGCTGAGCTGTTTTCAGGCAGCCAAATGGGCCCCCAGCAGGGACTCTGTGCCTGCTCTCCCGTGGTTCTGAGGGATCTCTGGGCCTTCACGCCAGCACCGAGATGTTCTCGGGAAGGCTCTCAGATCCCCGGAGCAGTCTGGGACACAGGCACGATCCCCCTGCATTTTGGGAGCAGATTGGGCCCCCTGGAGGGACAGTGCTGTTGGTGCCCCCCGGGCTCAGAGACCCCAAGGATTCGAGTGCAGACGGAAAGGATTCTTCAGGGAGCTCCTGTGGGTGCCCCAAGCTGGGGAGCTCAAAGCAAGGTCCCTGGAATGGATTGAGGCATTCCTGAGAGTATCAGAGGTGTACCTGTCCATCCTGGCCATGGAGCTCTAGAATGGACTGTAATTGGGTTATAAAAGTGGTGCTACAACTGCAAAAGAAGTGTGGGATTGGGATTAAGGAGTGATGGTACCATTGGCTGTTTTCTCTTGAGTGGAATTGTGAGAGCTGCAGGAGTGCAAGGTGTGGGTTCCAGTCCCCACCATTTGGTTTGCACATGTCCTGGTCAGACACAGTTACAACTTCCTCACTCCTTAACACAATAGAAGGAGAATTATGAAATGGCACTGTGAAGGAGTTTGACTGTGACAGGGGTTAAACTGGGAAAACAATGAGTAATTCCTCAGTTTCTCTTTGCCAAACTCACCCAAACCTCTGCTAGGAAGAGATTGGTTGGAAAAGTTGAGGCAGAAATGAAATTGAAAAATGGGGAGATTGAAATTGTAATTCCTGAAACCAAATGTGTGAGAGCAGCAGCTCTTCTTGTGCAGGGAATAACTCCTGTCAGCAGCACCGTCCTGAGTGAAGTGGCAGATGGAGTTGTTCGTGTTGTGTGGTCCCTTCCCCGACATGTCATCCATCTCCTTCACCATGACATCCACCTCCCTGGAGCTGCTGGTCAGTGCAGTGGGTGCCATACGCAAGGCTGAGTAGACGTCACTTGGCAGGCCACAATACAGCACAGAACATACCATGTAGACATCCCATGTCTTCCACTGCTCCACAGGCACACGGCGCCAGGTCGGAGTGGTTATGGCCTCCTCCAGCCTCCCGTCGCACCGGCTCTCACCCTCCACCAGCTGCAGGGAGTTGACGACGCCTGTAAAATGACCTGGCTCAGCGCTCCCCTCATCCCAAAACAGCCCTGAGCGCTCCACTCCCAATTCCTGGGGTGTCCCAAAAGCCCTTGAGGGCTCTTCCCACAGGTGCCACACAGACCTGAGCAGTTGACGGCGGCGGCGTTCCCCGGGGTGCAGGGGGGCTCCCCCAGCACCGCCACGGGGCACTCCCCCGGGTGCCGCTCGCTCCCGCTGCAGCCAAAGGCGTCCGGCCTCAGCGGCCCGTCCCCACTGCCGAAGGAGCCTCCCGGGGGCACGGTGACAGCATGGCCACAGCCCAGGTGGAGGCACAAGACTTCGGCATCGGGCAGGTCCCAGTCGGTGGCACAGACGGACCCCCACGTGCCCCTCACCGCCACCTCCACACGCCCGGCACAGCCCGAGCTGCTGCTCCCCAGCCGGAAGCCCGTGTAGGCTGTGGCAGAAAGGGCATTGAGGGGGCTGATGGCACAGGGACCCCCAACACCCCCGGTGTCCCCGGTGCTTACGGGAGCAGATGATGGTGGCGTGGCCAGCGCAGCCCTGGCTGTGGGGCACCTGTTGGGCGCAGGTGCTGAGGAGGGTCTCGTTGCCGGTGCAGGTGAATCCTCCCTCCCAGAGCAGCCCCATTCCTGCCCCAAACCGGCCGCTGCCGGGGATGGCGAGCGCTGTGCCACAGCCCAGCTCCCGGCACACCACCTGGGCCGCTCCCGGCACACCACCTGGGCCACCTTCATGTCCACGTGCTCCGCACACATGCCAACCCAGGCCTGGTGCTGCCACACCTCCAACTGCCCAGCACAGGCTCCATCACGCCCGACCAGCCGGGAAAACCCTGCGGGAGTGGCGCAGCGTTGGCACTGAGGGATGTGCCGGGAGCGCTGTGTCCCTCCCAGCCTGGCTCCTACCTTGGCAGACGACGGCAGTGTCAAAGTCATGGCTACCGTTGTAGGGTCCCCAGCCACGGATCTCGCAGTCCCAGAGTGTGGCCTCATCCCCCTTGCAGTCCACCACGGCCAGGTTGATGGGCCCGGCCCCTGCACCAAAGCGGTCGCGGGCAGCGTAGGCACCGATCGCCGAGCCACAGCCCAGCTGCCGGCACACCACGGTGGCCCAGCGGGCCTCCCAGTCGAACTCGAAGACGCAGACAGAGCCCCACTCACCGCTGTGATTCACCTCCACGCGTCCGGCACAGCGCCCGCCGCCGCCCACCAGCCGCAGCTGCCCGGAGCCTGCGGCACGGAGGGTCCTGAGCCGGGACCGGCACCGGCAGGTCCCCGCTCCCACCACCCCGGCACTCACCCCCACAGAGCTGCAGGCACAGGAGCAGCTCCAGCGCCCCGACGGACCCCATCCCACCGTCCCGCACCCCCAGTGCAGGCGGCGGATGTATCGGTAGGGCAGCCTTTATCAGGAGGGGGATCTCCCAGCTGCAGGGCCACGGCCTCCAATAACCTGCTTCGTGCCCAAATATGAGGCTCGGCTGCGCTTCTGGCGTCACACACCTCGCCACAGTGGGCCGGCACACGGATGTCCCCGGGGGGAGCCGGCCCCCCCCACAGCACCTGGGCCGAGGGGGCCCCTCCTGTATCCCCCCGTGGGTCCAACTCTGCCGCTGGAGCCTGGCAAGAGCCATCCCCCTGCTGACAGCATTCACCCCCAATCCCGCCAGAGCCTCCGCGGGACCGCCCCGAGGAGCGGCACGGGGCAGAGCCCCAAGGCCCCGTCCCCGGGTGCCCCCTCCCCGGGCGGTGGGAGCAGCCCCGGCTCCCCCCGGGGCGGCAGGTCCCGGTCCCTCGCGCAGGCGGTGGCACATGGCGCTGCTGCCGCAGCTGTGCCCCCGCGCTCGCCTCGCCCCGGGGCAGGAAGGAGGCGGTTACCGCCCGGCGGGGACGCGGCGTCCGCACCGACCGCACGCGGCTCCTGCCACCTGCGCCGGCACCGATAACGCCGGGACTCTGCGCTGCCCGCGCCCCGCGGCTCTGTCCCGCTGCAGCTGCGGCTCCTCAGGAACCGCAGCGTTAAGGAGACGTCCCAGTCTGATCGTTCCTGCGACTCCCTGTCGTCACGCTCCCAGTGCCAGAGATTTTCACTGCAGGGAACAAAACTCTGAAGATCTGCTCTGATGGGAAGTTCGAAAAATGTAACTTCTCAGAATGAGAAAGATTTCTGCTTCCTGGAAAATCTGTTTCCAACTGAACTCAGAAAGTACACACTAGAGGTTCAGGGAAAAGGAGAAGACTGAAGCAATGACCCACCAGAAACCCATCAGAACTCACTGACACTACTTCCAAGGCTGCTGGCGCTCCTTGGGAAAGCCTGGAAAACCCTCAGAAGTCATGCTGATTTGTCCTGATTTGTCCCAGTCTCTTCCTGGCCTTCAACTGCTTTTAGCACAGATGCTGCTGTCTCAGTAAGAATCCTGGAGAATCCCTGGGCAGCTGATCCACTCTGCCCTGTGTCCTGCTCTCAGTTCCTGCCTAGTCAGAGCCAACCATGCCAAGGGCACGAGCACTTACACCCTGGATAGCGAATGGGGGACTGGCTTGTGTAGAATTCACCTAGGAAGTAAAACAGGGGGGTTGTTGGAGGATCTGACTCCTTAGGGAACCTACTGGGAGTAGAGAAGCACATTCCCAATCTCCAGGTGTGTGGGTGGAGTCGTGGAACGTAAACCAGCACAAAGCGATAGCCCAAAATGAACCGTGGGAGAGCAGGACCAAATGAGGGTCACTGTCACTGTGGAAAGGCAAAAGGAATTGGCTGGGACCTGGATTGTCCCCTTGGAGATGCTGGTTGCTGGGATTTAGAGAATGCCCTGCCTTAGACTGCCGAGATCTCTCAGTGCAGCGGCTTTCGCTGACATGGCAGCACAAAGATTGTTCTCTGAATGGGGCCAGGGTTTGGATTCCGGGATCAGCTTTGCAGGTTTAGATGAATTCTACCCACAGCCCGCAGTTCCACACGGAATTCCTGCTGGAATAGCCTCCCAGTGCCTCACGGAGCCCGGATCTTCCCCTGCAGAGCTGCTGCTTCAGCGCCAGGTTTGCCAGGAAGCAGCCAAGGGTCCAGGTGTGCTCAGCGGGATCAGGACAAGGACAGGTTAATACTGCATGGAATTTGCTGCTTATAACCCTCATGCCCATCCCCATTGATGTTCCTATGGGGGACAGCTCTGGTTGCCCAGAAATGGCCTGTACAAAGAGTTTTGCTGTTGGATCTGGTCTCCCTCTGGCCGAGTTATGGAGCAGAAGCACTAACACTGGCCCAGCTCTCAGTTCTGCAGCTGTAAATCTTTGTATCCTGTAAAATACGTTGACTTTAAGAACGTTACCCTGTGTTGAAATGTTTATGTATTTTGTCTGTTTCCTTCCTTTTGGAAGGTGAAAGGTCATTAAACACTGGATTTATCACTCTTCCTGCTTCCAGTGGGGAGTACTGGCTACTCTGTTTAAACTGGTGACTGAAAATTTGACACTAAAATTGAAATAATTTTGTTAAATACTTGGGAAGACTTTTCATAATATGATTTTTTCCCCTTGCCTTTCCTAGTGAGGATTCCAGTCCATAATCTTTCTGTTCATTTTCTTTTGGATGCTGCAACTTGCTGGGTTGGGGGAACTGTTCATTCCCATTTCAGTTTAATTTTCGGTATTTCATTAATTCTCTGTGGAAATCTGCTTTTAATAAAATGGACCATGAGGATATTGATGACATCACGTGTTCCAAGGATTCAGGTGGGTGTTCATGCAGACCAAGGACTTTTTTGGATGGAAGAAACTGCACCAATCTCCAAGGAATCTCAGTCTGGGTTTTTTCTTTCCCCTAATTCTCCTTGGTTTAGGGGTGCAGTGCAGCCATGCCCTGTCTTTTAAGAGTTTTCTTTGTACAAATCCAGAGGAGCTCCTTGGCCTGAACAGCTGCCTGATGGAGCACATAGAGCATGGCACCAGCCAGGCTGGAGGTGTCCCAGAGGTGTCTTGGGGCTGGCAGAGTCCAGCTGCACTCTGGAGAGAGGAAATGGAGAGCTGCGGGAGCCTGAGCAAGCAGAATTGCTGATTTTTAGTTCACAGCCTCGGAAACCGGGGGTTTGGAGGTGCAGTGGTGCCTGCAGCTCCTTTGTGGCGCGGCTGCAGCGAGGCTGAGCCCTGGCCCTGATTGCCCGGGCCATGGGCAGGGGGCTCTGTGCCAACCGGGGGAGCAGCAGGGCCCCTGAGGCAGAGAGGGCAGGGGGGCTGTGGAGCTGCCCCGGGGGGAGCAGGGGGGACTTTCCCGGACCGTCGCCTCTGGACCCCCTCGGTGCCATCCTCGCCCACCGGGGGCCGCTGCGGTCGGGCCGTGAGAGAGCGGGAACGGGGAACGTCCCCTCGGCTTGGGCCTGGATGGAGCGGGGATGGGGAATGGGGAACGGGGAACATCCCCCCGACTCCCGGGGGCTCCGCGCGGGGATCGTGGTCACGGTCCGGGGCCATGGGCGGGGAGGCCGCGTCGTTCTGCTCTGCTTCCCACCCTACCCCGGGCTCCATTCCAGCGCCTGTGACGGACACGGTGCCGTGTCCTTGGAAGGGTGGGAGGTGCTGACGGTGTCCCCGGGAACCACTGCCGGGGTCCCCGCCCGCCGCGGGCAGACCGGAGCCGTGCCGTCCCCCGCTGGGCGGGGTGACACGGGGTCCCTGGCAGGTGACAGGTGCCCGGTCCCAGGCGGGTTGGAGGCACGTGGCGGTGACTGCGCCGCTGGAGCTGTGACCCCGCCGAGAACACGCTGTTCCCCCGGCACTGGCACTGCTCGGCGCTGCTGGAGGGGCTGCTCAGCCCCATCCTCACCCTCACGCACAACCGAGACCCCGAGGGAGCTCCCGCTCCCCCCTGCCGCACGCCTTGTTTGCGCTGGTGCTCGGTGCTGGCTCGCCCAGGCGGGTCCCCCAGCGCCGAGTGGGCTCTGTGCCCCCCCGTGCCTTGCCCGTGGCCAGATGCCGGCGCAGAGTCCCGGCGTTATCGGTGCCGGCGCAGGTGGCAGGAGCCGCGTGCGGTCGGTGCGGACGCCGCGTCCCCGCCGGGCGGTAACCGCCTCCTTCCTGCCCCGGGGCGAGGCGAGCGCGGGGGCACAGCTGCGGCAGCAGCGCCATGTGCCACCGCCTGCGCGAGGGACCGGGACCTGCCGCCCCGGGGGGAGCCGGGGCTGCTCCCACCGCCCGGGGAGGGGGCACCCGGGGATGGAGCCTTGGGGCTCTGCCCCGTGCCGCTCCTCGGGGCGGTCCCGCGGAGGCTCTGGCGGGATTGGGGGGGAATGCTGTCAGCGGGGGGATGGCTCTTGCCAGGCTCCAGCGGCAGAGTTGGACCCACGGGGGGATACAGGAGGGGCCCCCTCGGCCCAGGTGCTGTGGGGGGGGCCGGCTCCCCCCGGGGACATCCGTGTGCCGGCCCACTGTGGCGAGGTGTGTGACGCCAGAAGCGCAGCCGAGCCTCATATTTGGGCACGAAGCAGGTTATTGGAGGCCGTGGCCCTGCAGCTGGGAGATCCCCCTCCTGATAAAGGCTGCCCTGGTGCTGCCGCCTCCACTGCTCCGGCACTGCCGATACATCCGCCGCCTGCACTGGGGGTGCGGGACGGTGGGATGGGGCCTGTCAGGGCGCTGGGGCTGCTCCTGTGCCTGCAGCTCTGTGGGGGTGAGTGCCGGGGTAGTGGGAGCGGGGACCCGCCGGTGCTGGTCCCGGCTCAGGACCCTCCGTGCCGCAGGCTCCGGGCAGCTGCGGCTGGTGGGCGGCGGCGGGCGCTGTGCCGGACGCGTGGAGGTGAATCACAGCGGTGAGTGGGGCTCTGTCTGCGTCTTCGAGTTCGACTGGGAGGCCCGCTGGGCCACCGTGGTGTGCCGGCAGCTGGGCTGTGGCCGCGTGGCCTCGGCGTCCCTGTACGCCCCGTTCGGGCAGGGCACCGGCCGGATCTGGCTCCAGCCCTTCTTCTGCCGCGGCACCGAGGAGGTTCTGGAGGAGTGTTCGCACTTGGGATGGGGCCAGCACTTCTGCGGCCACGAACGGGATGTGGGCGTGATCTGCACAGGTGAGGGGGCCGGGCTGGCCGTGCCGGGGCACCCACCTCGTGCCGGGCTGTGCCGGGCAGGGCTGAGCTGTGCCGGTGCCCCGGTGCAGAGGCCGTGGAACTGAGGCTGGTGGCCGGCGGTGGTCCCTGCGCCGGGAGGGTGGAGGTGAAGCTGCGGGGACGCTGGGGCTCGGTGGGAGATGACATCTGGGACATGGAGGACGCCGAGGTGGTGTGCCAGCAGCTGGGCTGTGGCTCGGCGATCGGCGCCTACGCTGCCCGCGACCGCTTTGGTGCAGGGGCCGGGCCCATCAGCCTGGCCGTGGTGGACTGCAAGGGGGATGAGGCCACACTCTGGGACTGCGAGATCCGTGGCTGGGGACCCTACAACGGTACCCATGACTTTGACACTGCCGTCGTCTGTCAAGGTAGGAGCCAGGCTGGGAGGGACACAGCGCTCCCGGCACATCCCTCAGTGCCAACGCTGCGCCACTCCCGCAGGGTTTTCCCGGCTGGTCGGGGGTGATGGAGCCTGCGCCGGCCGTTTGGAGGTGCGGCAGCGCCAGGCCTGGGTTGGCGTGTGCATGGAACACGTGGACATGAAGGTGGCCCAGGTGGTGTGCCGGGAGCTGGGCTGCGGAGTGGCGCTCGCCATCCCCGGCAGCGGCCGGTTTGGGGCAGGAACGGGGCCGCTCTGGGAGGGAGGATTCAACTGCACCGGCAACGAGACCCTCCTCAGCACCTGCGCCCAACAGGTGCCCCACAGCCAGGGCTGCGCTGGCCACGCCACCATCATCTGCTCCCGTAAGCACCGGGGACACCGGGGGTGTCGGGGGTCCCCAGGCCATCATCCCCCTCAACGCCCTTTCTGCCACAGCCTACACGGGCTTCCGGCTGGGGAACAGCAGCTCGGGCTGTGCCGGGCGTGTGGAGGTGGCGGTGAGGGGCACGTGGGGGTCCGTCTGTGCCACCGACTGGGACCTGCCCGATGCCGAAGTCTTGTGCCTCCACCTGGGCTGTGGCCCTGCTGTCACCGTGCCCCCGGGAGGCTCCTTCGGCAGTGGGGACGGGCCGCTGAGGCCGGACGCCTTTGGCTGCAGCGGGAGCGAGCGGCACCCGGGGGAGTGTCCCGTGGCGGTGCTGGGGGAGCCCCCCTGCACCCCGGGGAACGCCGCCGCCGTCAACTGCTCAGGTCTGTGTGGCACCTGTGGGAAGAGCCCTCAAGGGCTTTTGGGACACCCCAGGAATTGGGAGCGGAGCGCTCAGGGCTGTTTTGGGATGAGGGGAGCGATGAGCCAGGTCATTTTACAGGCATCGTCAACTCCCTGCAGCTGGTGGAGGGTGAGAGCCGGTGCGACGGGTGGCTGGAGTTGGCTCTAAGCCCCGGGGTCTGGCACCGTGTGCCAGGAGAGCTTTTGTCCGAATGGAATTTCTAGTGTGGTGTGTGGGATGCTGGGCTGCGGTGGGCTGGACCAAAGTGATGCTACTTAGCCTTGCGTACGGTACCCACTGCACTGGACCATGCAGCTCCAGGGAGGTAGAATATTATGCTGAAGAGATGGATCCGACACTGTCATGGAAGGATACTGATCAGCAGCGCCCGAGGAGGTGGATGATCTCGCTAGAGGACAGCTCTAGTGTCTTGAGAATGGACCAGTGGGCCAACCAACATCCCTCATAGGGCAGCCATCGTCTGTTCAGGTGGGTGTCCCGAGTAGGGCTGTGGTGCTGGTGCCCCGAGCAGCCCCCCAGCCCGGTCCTTCCATGCCCGCAGGCAGCCGGCGGGTGAGGCTGGCGGGCAGTGCCGGGCGCTGCGCCGGGCGCGTGGAGGTCTATGCCAGTGGCACCTGGAGCACCATCTGCCAGGAGCGCTGGGGCCTCCAGGCCGCCGCCGTTGTGTGCCGGGAGTTGGGCTGTGGTGCGGCCCTGGAGGCGCCCGGCTCGGCGCGCTTCGGCCCCGGCCCCGGGACGCTGTGGCCGTACGTCCTTGACTGCGCCGGGACCGAGGAGTCTCTCTGGGAATGCCCGCGCTCGGAACGGCGCGAGTGCGAGCGCGGGGCCGGGGCAGGGGCCGTCTGCTCAGGTCAGTGCCGGCTGTCCCCGGGGCGGGGACCAGCAGAGCCCCTCGGGTGGTTCCCGGCCGTGCCGTGACCCCCCTGCACCCCTTGCAGAGCAGCTCTCCCTGCGGCTGGCGGGCGGCCGCGGGCGCTGCAGCGGGTACCTGGAGCTGCTCCACAACGGCACCTGGGGCCGCGTGTGCGCCAACGGCACCAGCCCCGGCACCGCCGCCGCCGTGTGCCGGCAGCTGGGCTGTGGGGACGGGGGACAGCTGGCACCCGGCCCCGCCCAGCACCCGGCCCCCGCCTGGCTGGCCTGGGTGGGCTGCGAGGAGGGGGCCCGCTCGCTCTGGGGGTGCCCCTCGGCACCCTGGCACCTGCAGGCCTGCGGCCAGGGAGGGGACGCCCACGTGGCTTGTGTGGAGGACAGTGACAACAACAGCGAGACACCCACCACCCCGTGCCCGGACGGTGCCACCTGCACAGGTAGCTCTGCCTGTGCCAATCCCCAGTCCCCCAGCAGTCCCCCCCTCAGGCTGGCTGGGATCCCCCTCCCCTCACTGCCTGCCTGTGTCCCCATAGATGTCTCCAGCATCACCGGTCCTACAGTGGCCAGGGGGACTGTTCCAGGTGCCAAGCAGGCAGGAGGCCAGGGGGACTGTGGCGGTGCCAGTGGTCCTGTGCGTGGTCCTGGGGACGCTGCTGTGCCTGGCCCTGGGTGCCCTGGCCGTGCTGATGTGCCGTGTCCGCGCTTGGCGCCGAGGTGGGTCCCACTTGGGAGGTACCGCGACAGAGCCGGTTTGGGGGTTCAGGGGCTCCCCCGTGTGGAACGGCTCGGAGGGTGGGCAGTGGGTGACCCCGGTGCCAGCCACAGTGCCCACGGCCCTGGGTGAGCGCTGCCTCTTGTTCCAGGCCCCGGCAGAGCCGTGGGTGCCATCCCCGACGCCATCTACGAGGAGCTGGACTACACCGCCATGCCGGAGTACCAGGAGGTGCCCAGTCGCCCAGGTCGGCGCAGCCCCCGTGCCCCAGCTCTGCCTGGACAGGCGGGCTCTGCCCCACAGTCCCAGCGCAGCAGCGGGTCCTGCTGGCACAGCACTGGCTCCTCCCCGTGGTGGGGGGTTCCTCGCTCCCAGTCACAGCCGTGCTCTGTGGTTGAGGTTGTGTCACCCGCTGTGCCAACTCTGGCCACCCCCAACACCGCTGTTTTCCCCCTCCAGGTTCCCCGCGGGAGGGATCAGTGAAGAA
>NW_026086719.1:0-12575 GCF_022539395.1 Myiozetetes cayanensis | reverse complement strand
CCTCATTCCCTCATTCCCTCATTCCCTCATCCCTCATTCCTTCATCCCTTATTCCCTCATCTCTCATTCCCTCATCCCTCATTCCTTCATCCCTCATTCCTTCATCCCTCATTCCCTCATCCCTCATTCCCTCATCCCTCATTCCCTCATTCCCTCATCCCTCATTCCTTCATCCCTCACCCCCTCATCCCTCATTCCCTCATCCCTCTTTCCATTATCCCTCATTCCCTCATCCCTAATTCCCTCATTCCCCCATCCCTCATTCCCCCATCCCTCATTCCCCCATCCCCTCATTCCCCCATCCCTCATCCCCTCATCCCTCATCCCTCATTCCCTTATCCCTCATTCTCTTATCCGTCATTCCCTCATTCCCTCATCCTTGATCCCTCATTCCCTCATTCCCTCATTCCCTCATCCCCTCATTCCCTCATCCCTCATTCCCTCATCCCTCATTCCCTCATCCCTCATCCCCCATGCCCTCATCCCCTCATCCCGGAGCCTCTGGAAGGGCGCCGGGAGGCGCGAGCGCTCCATGAATATTCATTCCCTTTATCAATCCCCGGCCATCTCCGCTCCCGGATCCCGCTTTTCATGTGGATGCGGCGGGAGCGAGGCGGGAGCGAGGCCGAGGGGCGGGAGCGGCTCCTTTGAAAAGTGGGATCGGGGGGGTTATCTCATCTTCCCCCCGGGAATGCTGGGATGGGGTTGTGTAAGAGCCGCTCCCGGAGTGACTTTGGCAGGACGAGCCAGGGACGGGAGCGGGACACGCTGGGACAGGAGGAAAACCCGGGAATGGCGGGATGGGAGAGGGGCGGAAAGATCGACCGGTTCCACCCGGGACAGGGACAATTCCCGCTGTCCCAGGGGATCCAACCCGGCCTGGGACACTGCAGGGATCCAGGGGCAGCCACAGCTTCCCTGGGAATTCCAGCACAGCCAGGAATCCCTTCCCAATCTCCCATCCCAGCCCCATTCCCATCCCAGCCCCATCCCCATCCCAGCCCCATCCCCATCCCAGCTCCATCCCCATTCCCATTCCTGATCCATCCCAGCCCCATCCCCATCCCAGCCCCATCCCCATCCCAGCTCCATCCCCATCCCAGCTCCATCCCCATCCCAGCTCCATTCCCATCCCAGCTCCATTCCCATCCCAGCTCCATTCCCATCCCAGTTCCATTCCCATTCCCATCCCAGCTCCATTCCCATCCCAGCCCCATTCCCATCCCAGCCCCATTCCCATCCCAGCCCCATTCCCATCCC
This sequence comes from Myiozetetes cayanensis, assembly GCF_022539395.1. Lineage (NCBI taxonomy): Eukaryota > Metazoa > Chordata > Aves > Passeriformes > Tyrannidae > Myiozetetes > Myiozetetes cayanensis. The sequence goes on along the minus strand of NW_026086719.1, from coordinate 11,315 downwards.
ATCCCAGCTCCATTCCCATCCCATCCCAGCTCCATTCCCATCACATCCCATCCCCATTCCCATTCCATCCAGCTCCATTCCCATCCCAGCCCCATTCCCATCCCAGCTCCATTCCCATCCCAGCTCCATCCCCATCCCATCCCAGCCCCATTCCCATCCCAGCCCCATTCCCATCCCAGCCCCATTCCCATCCCAGCTCCATTCCCATCCCATCCCAGCTCCATTCCCATCCCATCCCAGCTCCATTCCCATCCCATCCCAGCTCCATTCCCATCACATCCCATCCCCATTCCCATTCCCATCCCAGCTCCATTCCCATCCCAGCCCCATTCCCATCCCAGCTCCATTCCCATCCCAGCCCCATTCCCATCCCATCCCAGCCCCATTCCCATCCCAGCCCCATTCCCATCCCAGCCCCATTCCCATCCCAGCCCCATTCCCATCCCAGCCCCATTCCCATCCCAGCTCCATTCCCATCCCATCCCAGCTCCATCCCCATTCCCATCCCAGCTCCATTCCCATCCCAGCCCCATTCCCATCCCAGCTCCATTCCCATCCCAGCTCCATTCCCATCCCAGCCCCATTCCCATTCCCATCCCAGCTCCATTCCCATTCCCATCCCATCCAAGCTCCATCCCCATTCCCATCCCAGTTCCATTCCCATCCCATCCCAGTTCCATTCCCATCCCATCCCAGTTCCATTCCCATCCCAGCCCAGCTCCATTCCCATCCCAGCTCCATTCCCATCCCAGCCCCATTCCCATCCCAGCTCCATTCCCATCCCAGCCCCATTCCCATCCCAGCTCCATTCCCATCCCAGCTCCATTCCCATCCCAGCCCCATTCCCATCCCATCCCCATTCCCATCCCAGCTCCATTCCCATCCCATCCCAGTTCCATTCCCATCCCATCCCAGTTCCATTCCCATCCCATCCCCATTCCCATCCCAGCTCCATCCCCATCCCAGCCCCATTCCCATCCCAGCTCCATTCCCATCCCATCCCCATTCCCATCCCAGCTCCATTCCCATCCCATCCCAGCTCCATCCCCATTCCCATCCCAGCTCCATTCCCATCCCAGCCCCATTCCATCCAGCCCCATTCCATCCAGCTCCATTCCCATCCCATCCCAGCTCCATTCCCATCCCATCCCAGCTCCATTCCCATCACATCCCATCCCCATTCCCATTCCCATCCCAGCTCCATTCCCATCCCAGCTCCATTCCATCCAGCCCCATTCCCATCCCAGTCCCATTCCCATCCCAGCCCCATTCCCATCCCAGCTCCATTCCCATCCCATCCCAGCTCCATTCCCATCCCATCCCAGCTCCATTCCCATCCCAGCTCCATTCCCATCCATTCCATTCCATCCCAGCTCCATTCCCATCCCATCCCCATTCCCATTCCCATCCCAGCTCCATTCCCATTCCCATCCCATCCAGCTCATCCCATTCCCATCCCAGTTCCATTCCCATCCCATCCCAGTTCCATTCCCATCCCATCCCAGCTCCATTCCCATCCCAGCCCCATTCCCATCCCAGCCCCATTCCATCCCAGCCCCATTCCCATCCCAGCTCCATTCCCATCCCAGCTCCATTCCCATCCCAGCCCCATTCCCATCCCAGCCCATTCCATCTCAGTCCCATCCCATCAGCTCCATCCCATCCCAGCTCCATTCCCATCCCATCCATCCCAGTCCATTCCCATCCCATCCCAGCTCCATTCCCATCCCAGCTCCATTCCCATCCCATCCCAGCTCCATTCCCATCCCAGCTCCATTCCCATCCCATCCCCATCCCCATTCCCATCCCATCCCCATTCCCATCCCATCCCCATTCCCATCCCATCCCCATTCCCATCCCATCCCAGTTCCATTCCCATCCCATCCCAGTTCCATTCCCATCCCAGTTCCATTCCCATCCCAGCTCCATTCCCATCCCATCCCAGTTCCATTCCCATCCCAGCTCCATTCCCATCCCCATCCCCATTCCCATCCCATCCCCATTCCCATCCCATCCCCATTCCCATCCCAGCTCCATTCCCATCCCATCCCAGTTCCATTCCCATCCCATCCCAGTTCCATTCCCATCCCAGTTCCATTCCCATCCCAGCTCCATTCCCATCCCATCCCAGTTCCATTCCCATCCCAGCTCCATTCCCATCCCAGTTCCATTCCCATCCCAGCTCCATTCCCATCCCATCCCAGTTCCATTCCCATCCCAGCTCCATTCCCATCCCATCCCAGCTCCATTCCCATCCCATCCCAGCTCCATTCCCATCCCATCCCAGTTCCATTCCCATCCCATCCCAGCTCCATCCCCATCCCATCCCCATTCCCATCCCATCCCATCCCAGCTCCATTCCTGCTCCATCCCCATTCCACAGCTTTTCCCATTCCCAAAAGTGGGATCCACGGCCTGTCCCGGGGCTGGGCTCATTCCAGCTCAGGGATGTATGGGAATGCTCATTCCCAGTTTCCCCTCAGGGTAGTCTGGGAATGCCCATTCCCGGTTTTCCCTCATCCCGCTGTCCCCTCTGGGGCAGTCTGGCCATTCCCATTCCCGGTTTTCCCGCAGGTGCTGGATCAGCTGGATCTCCACCTGCGCTCATCCCAATATTTCCGCTTCCTGTGGTTCCCGCACAGCGACCACGTCCGGATCATCTACCAGGACCCCACCACCAGGGCACGCCCGCAATTCCCGCCGGGAATGCCGGGAATGGGGGGGAGGGAGCGCTCTGGGACTGGGTTGGACACCCCACGGGTGGGAATCCTGGTTTTCCAAGCCTTTGGAATGCTCAGGACAAATCCTGGTCTCTTTTGGGAATGGATGGGTCTTGTTCCCATAATTTGGGAATCCCAGGGTTTTCCAAGCCTTTGGAATGCTCAGGACAAATCCTGGTCTCCTTTAGGGACTGGGTGGGACCTGTTCCACAGTCTGGGAATTCCAGGGTTTTTCAAGATCTTGGAATCCTCAGGAGAAGTTCTGATCTCCTTTAGGGACTGGATGGGATCTGTTCCCATAATTTGGGGTTTTCCAAGCCCTTGGAATGCTCAGGACAAGTCCTGGTCTCTTTTGGGAATGGATGGGTCTTGTTCCCATAATTTGGGAATCCCAGGGTTTTCCAAGCTCTTGGAATGTTCAGGACAAATCCTGGTCTCCTTTAGGGGCTGGATGGGACCTGTTCCCATAATTTGGGGTTTTCCAAGCCCTTGGAATGCTCAGGACAAGTCCTGGTCTCTTTTGGGAATGAATGGGTCTTTTTCCCGTAATTTGGGAATTCCAGGGTTTTCCAAGCTCTTGGAATGCTCAGGACAAATCCTGGCATCCTTTTGGGAATGGACGGGACCTGTTCCCACAGTCTGGGAATTCCAGGGTTTTCCAAGGTTTGGGAATGGACGGGACCTGTTCCCACAGTCTGGGAATTCCAGGGTTTTCCAAGGTCTTGGAATGTTCAGGACAAGTCCTGGTCTCCTTTTGGGAATGGATGGGTCTTTTCCCCGTAATTTGGGAATTCCAGGGTTTTCCAAGCTCTTGGAATGTTCAGGAGAAGTCGTGGTCTCCTTTTGGGAATGGATGGGCCCTGTTCCCACAGTCTGGGAATTCCAGGGTTTTCCAAGGTCTTGGAATGTTCGGGAGAAGTTGTGGTCTCCTTTTGGGAATGGATGGGATCTGTTCCCATAATTTGGGGTTTTCCAAGCCCTTGGAATGCTCAGGACAAATTCTGGTCTCTTTGGGGACCTGTTCCATGGGGGGACAGAAATTCTGGGAATGCCGGGATTCAGTCCTGGCCTGTGCTCCGGAATTCCCGCCCTTCCCTGAGTTCCCTGCTCCTGGATTTGCAGGCTCCCAGCTCCCCGTCCAGCTGGCTCTGGGACCGCGCCGTGGGGCATCACCTGCTGGAATTCCTGCTCTGGATCAGGTGGGATTCGGGCGGGATCGGGATCGGGAGGGGGTGGGGCGGGATTTTCCAGGCCTGGCCTCATCCAGGTTCTCATCCCGGCCTCTCCATGGCCGATTTCCCGGGATTTCCCAGGAAGGACGGGCAGGGAGGGACCTCACCTGGAGCTTCCCCGGCCCGGGGGAAGGAGGAATTCCTGGGTTTTATTCCAAGAGTTCCCGTGCGGGAGGGTCGGGATCGTTGGGATCGCGGCCGGGGCTGCACCGCCCTCTGGCGTCCATGGAAATCCGGGAATCATCCCGGCTGGAAAAGCCCTTTGGGATCACTCAGAGGGGTTTTTATGGAATGTGGGGGTGGAAAAGGCAGGAAAGGGGAAGGGAGACCCTTCCCTGAGTGCCGAGATTCCCAGGGAACCCCCCCTTGTTCCCGGAACTCCTTCCCAGAGAGGAGTTGGGCTGGGCATGGATCCAATGTCAGGCTCTGGATCCAGGCTGGGAGAGCTGGGAATGGCCAGGCTGGAGCAGGGAAGGATCCAGGGAGAGCTGGGAGCCCCTTCCAGAGCCTGCAGGGGCTCCAGGAGAGCTGGAGAGGGATTTGGGATCAGGGCCTGGAATGGCAGGACACAGGGAATGGCTTCCCACTGGGAAAGGGGAGATTGGGGTGGGAGATTGGGAAGGGATTCCCGGCTGGGCTGGAATTCCCAGGGAAGCTGTGGCTGCCCCTGGATCCCTGGGGTGTCCCTGTGGATCCCAATCCCGCTGTGTCCCTGTCCCAGCACGTTCTTTCCCGGGCTGGTTCGTTGGATCAACCGGGGTTTTTTCCGGCTGCTCTTCGGGACGCGCCAGGAGAGGGTGGGAAGGAGCCACCGGATCCTCACCTACGACTGCCGCTTCCGGCAGCACGTCCAGGACTGGGCCATCCCCGTGTGAGTGCCGGGATGGACCCCCAGGAACACCCCAGATCCCAAACCCATCCCTGTCCCAGGATCCCAAACCCATCCCTGTGCTGGGATCCCAAACCCATCCCTGTCCCAGGATCCCAATCCCTGTCCTGGGATCCCAAACCCATCCCTGTGCTGGGATCCCGATCCCTGTCCCGGGATCCCAATCCCTGTGCTGGGATCCCAAACCCATCCCTGTGCTGGGATCCCAATCCCTGTCCTGGGATCCCAATCCCTGTCCCAGGATCCCAAACCCATCCCTGTGCTGGGATCCCAAACCCATCCCTGTGCTGGGATCCCAATCCCTGTCCTGGGATCCCAATCCCTGTCCTGGGATCTCCAAATCTATCTCTGTCCTGGGATTCTAACCTGTCCTGGGATCCCAATCCTGTCCTGGGATTCATCCTTGCCCGGATTCATCTGCCTGATCTCCCTGTCCTAGGATTCTAACCTATCTCTGGGATCCTAACTATCTGTCCTGAGATCTCAACTCCTTGTCCTGGGATCCCAAACCTATCCCTGTCTCTGGGATCCCAAACCTATCCTGTCCTGGGATCCCAATCCCTGTCCTGGGATCCCAATCCCTATCCTGGGATCCCAATCCCTGTCCTGGGATCCCAAACCCATCCCTGTCCTGGGATCCCAAATCCATCCCTGTCCTGGGATCCCAAACCCATCCCTGTCCTGGGATCCCAAACCCATCCGTCCTGGGATCCCAATCCATCCTGTCCTGGGATCCCAAACCCATCCCTGTCCCAGGATCCCTAAATCCACTCCCATCTCAGATCCCAAATCCATCCTCATCCTGGGCTCCCAAATCCATCCCTATCTTGGGATAACAAACCCATCCCTATTCTGGGAACCCAAACCTATCCCTATCCTAGGCTCTCAAATCCATCCCCATCCTGGGATTCCAAATGCATCCCCATCCTGGGATCCCAAATCCATGCCTTTCTGGGCTTCCAAATCCATCCCCATCCCAGGCTCCCAAATCCTATCCAAGATTCCAAATCCATCCCCCCATCCCTTTCCCCCCTGTGCTCCCGGAGCCATGGGCTGTGCCCATCCCATCCCATCCCTGTATCCCATCCCATCCCTGTATCCCATCCCATCCCCTCTATCCCATCCCACCCCACCCCATCCCCTCCCTCTCCATCCCATCCTCTCCCATCCCATCCCTATCCCATCCATCCCATCCCATCCCTATCCCATCCCATCCCCTCTATCCCATCCCATCCCATCCCATCCCATCCCCATCCCCTCCCCATCCTCTCCCATCCTCCCATCCCATCCTCCCATCCCATCCTCCATCCCATCCTCCCATCCATCCCCATCCCATCCCATCCCATCCCATCCCATCCCATCCCATCCCATCCCATCCCCATCCCATCCCACTCCCATCCCATCCCATCCCATCCCCATCCCATCCCATCTCCATCCCCATCCCATCCCATCCCATCCCATCCCACTCCCATCCCATCCCATCCCACCCCATCCCAGTCCCACCCCATCCCATCCCACCCCATCCCATCCCATCCCATCCCTTCCCTGGATGCCTTGGGGGGGGCCGGGAATTCCATCCATCCCTGTCTCACAGCAGGATTGGGGCCATTTTCCGGGCAGTGGGATGTGGGATGGAGCTGTGGGGTGTGGGATGGAGCTGTGGTGGGATGGGCTGGGCTGGGATGGATCTGTGGGGGCTGGGATGGATCTGTGGGGGCTGGGATGGAGCTGTGGGATCAGGAATTCCATCTCATCCTGGATTGGGATGTTCCCTGCCAGCGGGAAGTGGGATGGAGCTGTGGGGGCTGGGATGGAGCTGTGGGGGCTGGGATGGAGCTGTGGGGTGTGGGATGGATCTGTGGGATGTGGGATGGAGCTGTGTGGGCTGGGATGGAGCTGTGGGATGTGGGATGGAGCTGTGGGATGGAGCTGTGGGGTGTGGGATGGAGCTGTGGGGTGTGGGATGGAGCTGTGGGGCTGGGATGGATCTGTGGGGGCGTGGGATGGATCTGTGGGGCTGGGATGGATCTGTGGGGCTGGGATGGATCTGTGGGGCTGGGATGGAGCTGTGGGGCTGGGATGGATCTGTGGGGCTGGGATGGATCTGTGGGGCTGGGATGGATCTGTGGGGGCTGGGATGGATCTGTGGGGGCTGGGATGGATCTGTGGGGTTGGGATGGATCTGTGGGGTCAGGAATTCCTTCTCATCCCGGGATTGGGATGTTCCCCGGTCAGCAGGATGTGGGATGGATCTGTGGGGGCTGGGATGGATCTGTGGGATGTGGGATGGAGCTGTGGGGCTGGGATGGATCTGTGGGGCTGGGATGGATCTGTGGGGTGTGGGATGGATCTGTGTGGGCTGGGATGGATCTGTGGGGCTGGGATGGATCTGTGGGGCTGGGATGGAGCTGTGGGGGCTGGGATGGAGCTGTGGGGTGTGGGATGGATCTGTGGGGCTGGGATGGATCTGTGGGGTTGGGATGGATCTGTGGGGCTGGGATGGATCTGTGGGGCTAGGAATTCCCTCTCATCCCGGTCTGGGCTGTCCCCTCTCAGCGGGAGGACCCGGGCGGCGCTGCTGGAGCTGCGGGCGGCTCTGGATTCCCAGCCCGGGCTCGGGGCTCATTTCCCGGTGGAAGTTCGCTTTTCCAAGGGGGATGAGGTGTGGCTGAGCCCCTGCTTCCAGAGGGACAGCTGCTTCATCAACGTCGTCCTCTACAGGTGGGGGTTCCCCGGGATCCGGGAATGGCCGATCCCAATGGGATCCCCCTTCCCACGGGCAGGACGGGAGCGGGGCTGGGGGCGGCATTCCCACGTGGAATGCTGGCATGGAGACTCCTCCCCAGCCCTGTCCTGGGATAACAGATCCATTCCTGTCCTGGGATCCCAAATCCATTCCTGTCCTGGGATAACAGATCCATTCCTGTCCTGGGATGACCAATCCATCTCCATCCCAAGATCTCAAATCAATCACTATCCCAGAATCCAAATCCATCCCTATCCAGGCACCCAAATCCATCCCTGTCCCAGGATCCCAAATCCATCCCTATCCCAGGATCCCAAATCCATCCCTATCCCGGGCTCCCAAATCCATCCCTATCCCAGGATCCAAATCCATCCCTATCCCAGGATCCCAAATCCATCCCTATCCCAGGATCCCAAATCCATCCCTATCCCTGGCTCCTGGAACTTCATGCCCTAAGCCCGGGATGGGCTGCGCCATATCCAGGCCATATCCTGGGCTACCCCAGGATGTGGGATGGGCTGGGCCATTCCAGGCCATTCCCTGGATACCCCCGGGATGTGGGATGGGCTGGGCCATCCCTGATACCCTGGGATGCCCGGATGGCCATCCCACTCCCTGTCCTGGAGCTTTGTGCTCCCGAAGCCTTGGGATGGGCTGGGCCATTCCAGGCCATTCCCTGGATACCCCCGGGATGTGGGATGGGCTGGGCCATTCCCTGGACACCCCTGGGCTGGGGGCTGGGGGTTCATTCCCAATCCAGGGAATGAATTGGCAATCCCAGCCGCGGATCCCGCTGCAATGAATTCCCGGATTCCCGGCAGGCCGTACGGGAAGGATGTTCCCAGGCGGGAATACTGGCGGATCTACGAGGGGATCATGAGGAAGCACGGAGGGAGACCCCACTGGGCCAAGGTACGGCCGGAAAAAACCCCGGGAAAGGGCCGGGAATTCCCCATTCCCAGCACGATTTCCTCACGGGAAAGGGCTCTGGAGGCCAGGGGGGCTCAGGGATGGATCCCATCCCACATCCCAGGGCTCTGGATCCTTCCCTATCCTGACATTTTCCAATGCTGGGATGGGGATCCCACCATTCCCTGAGCACATCCTGGTGGGGATCCAGGCTGGGAAAAGGGGATCATTCCCATTTTCCATCACATTTCCTCATGGGAATGTGGTTTGGAGACCAGGGGGGCTCAGGGATGGATCCCATCCCACATCGCAAGGCTCTGGATCCTTCCCTATCCCGACGTTTGCTGATGTTGGGATGGGAGTCCCACCATTCCCTGAGCACGTCCTGGTGGGGATCCAGGCTGGGAAAAGGGATCATTCCCATTTTCCATCTTGGGAATGGGGTTTGGAGGCCAGGGGGGCTCAGGGGCAGATCTCATCCCACATCCCAGGGCTCTGGATCCTTCCCTATCCCAACGTTTGCCAGTGCTGGGATGGGGATCCCACCATTCTCTGAGGGGCTTCCCAGCATGTCCTGGTGGGGATCCAGGCTGGGAAAAGGGGATCATTCCCATTTTCCATCTTGGGAATGTGGTTTGGAGACCAGGGGGGCTCAGGGATGGATCCCATCCCACATCCAAAGGCTCTGGATCCTTCCCTATCCAGACATTTTCCAATGCTGGGATGGGGATCCCACCATTCCCTGAGCACGTCCTGGTGGGGACCCAGGCTGGGAAAAGGAGGGAATTCCCATTTTCCATCTTGGGAATGTGGTTTGGAGACCAGGGGGGCTCAGGGACGGATCCCATCCCACATCCAAAGGCTCTGGATCCTTCCCTATCCCGACATTTCCCGATGCTGGGATGGGATCCCCCCGTTCCCCGCGGGGCTCCTCATGGCCGGAGCGCATTCCTGGATCTGGGAATGCCCCCCTGGATCTGGGAATGCCCCCCTGGATGCTCCCTCCCCCAGGCCCACAGCTGCACCCGGCAGGAGCTGGAGAAGATGTTCCCGGCATTCCCAAAGTTCTGCTCCGTGCGGGAGCGCCTGGATCCCACCGGCATCTTCCTCAACCCCTACCTGGAAAGGGTCTTTTGCTGATTCAGGGGAGGGAAAAAGGCCCGGAATTCTTGGAAAGTCCCGGAATTCCCGCTCCCAGAGTGCCGCTCCGCCCTAGAAGGGCTGGGATGGATTCCAGCCCCATCCTGGTGCCTGGAATTCCACCTGGGAATCCCAGGGAGCCCCAAAATCCCGGAGAGACCCCAATAAAGGCCTTGTCCTCCAGTGGAACTTCCCCGTGTCCCGTGGAATTCCAGGCCCTGGGAATGTGGAGAGGGGTTGGGAATTCCCATGTGTCCCACTGGGATGGGGGGGTGGTGGTGGGATGGGATGGAATTCCTGGCATCTACCCCAAACTCAGCAATTCCCAGTTCCCTGCTGGAATTGGGGGGTTATTCCCATTTTCCTGGCCCGGGGGGGCTGGGATGGAACCTCGGGGGAGCAGAGGAAAATCCCAGGGATGGAGGAGCGTTCATGGATGAGCCTCCCGCTATCCCAGGGGATCCAACCCGGCCTGGGACACTCCCGGGATCCAGGGGCAGCCACAGCTTCCCTGGGAATTCCAGCCCGGCCCCTCCCCACCCTCCCAGGCTCTGGAAGGGGCTCCCAGCTCTCCCTGGATCCTTCCCTGCTCCAGCCTGGCCATTCCCAGCTCTCCCAGCCTGGATCCAGAGCCTGACATTGGATCCATCCCCAGCCCAACTCCTCTCTGGGAAGGAGTTCCGGGAACAAGGGGGGATTCCCTGGGAATCTCGGCACTCAGGGAAGGGTCTCCCTTCCCCTTTCCCGCCTTTCCCATCCCCACATTCCATAAAAACCGCTCTGAGTGGATCCCGAGTGTCCTTTATCCCGGAATGGTTTGGGTGGGAAGGGATTTTCAGGATCATCCCATTCCATGTTCAGGGACAGCTCCCGCTATCCCAGGGGATCCAGCCCGGCCTGGGACACTGCAGGGATCCAGGGGCAGCCACAGCTTCCCTGGGAATTCCAGCCCGGCCTCTCCTCCCGCCCCCCCGGGACGTGCAGCGCCCCCTGCGCGGGTGTCTCGGGGCCGGGGGGGTCTCTCAGCCCCTATCCCGGTTCCGTTTTTCCCGGTGTTCCCGATGGGAATGGGATGGGGGGGTTGGTGAAGCTCCCGCCCCGTTGCCAGGCAACCAGAGACGCCAACATGGCGGCCGCGTTGCCAGGCAACCAGAGGCGCCAACATGGCGGCCGCGTTGCCAGGCAACCAGAGACGCCAACATGGCGGCCGCGTTGCCAGGCAACCAGAGACGCTCCCGGCCCCGCGCGCATGCGCAGTAACGGCCCCCTCGAACCACCCCCCCCCACCATTCCCGATCCTCCCTCGCTCCCGATCCCGGCAAATCCATGGAAAACCAGGAGCAACAGCAGCAGCAGCGCGGGGATCTCCACGAGATCCGCCAGCCCAGCCCCGGCCTCGAGCCCGGCGCGGCCCCCGGGGCGGCCTCGGAGCGGCAGGAGCGGGGCGGGACCCGCGGGGAACGGGCACGGTGAGGGACCCACCCCAAATTCAGCCCCGGGGCTCCAAATCCACCCCAAAACCCCTCCCCGGGGCTCCAAACTCATCCCCGGGGCTCAGAACCCGAACCCAAATTCAGCCCCGGGGCTCCAAATCCACCCCAAAACCCTCCCGGGGTCCAAACTCATCCTCGGAGCGGGGCGGGACCCGCGGGGAGCGGGCACGGTGAGGGACCCACCCC